>NW_024723406.1:0-13605 GCF_018991925.1 Homarus americanus
AAATCTAACCATCTATTATTCTTCATCACTTCAAATCTCATAGTTTTCAATTCAATTAGTTTCAATGATAAATTATAATTAAACCCTTTCTGCCAAGGAGTATAATTAAATTAAAAGTATCGCAAAAGTTTCCAAACGAACACTGGCGCACAACT
Organism: Homarus americanus; assembly: GCF_018991925.1. Classification (NCBI taxonomy): domain Eukaryota; kingdom Metazoa; phylum Arthropoda; class Malacostraca; order Decapoda; family Nephropidae; genus Homarus; species Homarus americanus. The sequence continues at coordinate 156 of NW_024723406.1, forward strand.
CTGGCGCCCACAACTTATAGCATCCACATCGATACCTTTTCCCGGGCTACCTACCTCTTCTCCCTAGCTTATATCCTCACCAGGCAGGAGTCCTCCTCTCCCTACTACACCATAACTTCATAACCCAGGTATGTAATGTATCCTCGCTGGCACCAGAATAGGAAGCCCATGTTATTCTCCGTTAACCTCACAACTTGCCCAAACTCTAGCAGTTAGTCTCAGTGCGGCTATTCGGGCGACCAGACCACACACATGCCGCCGGCCGCCCAGCACCTGCAGGGAGAGCTATAAGGGAGGGAGGCAGTGAAACTCACTCTCAGGACTCTACAACACCCCCGGGGAGAGAGGCAGAGTTTTAACCCACACCCAGAACAGCTTACGTTTCTCCACGAATCAGATTTAGTTAGACAGCAGTAATGTGTAACACCTGGAGTTATTGTTATTATCAATTAGTTTAGAGTGTAATAACAGTAATTACAATTAACATGTATGCTTTAGAGAAACATTCTGTGTAGGACAGTGAGTGAGAGTTAGAATAAAGAACTATATTGTATTTTAATGATGGTGCTATATTGACGTTACCATTTGTTGAGCCTTAGGACAAAAAAAAAAACATTTATTCTTACTAATCTTACGTAATTCAGTACAATGATTAGTAAATTAATAGTTGCATTTGAAATCACTGTACCGACATGTTTGATTGATTGATTGAAATAGACATGTCGTAATGGTCGCACAGTTAATTATTGGTATTTGGTAATTCTTAGGAACTTATGAGTATATGTCATAATAATTTTCAATGGGATCAAAATAAGGTTTCACAAATATTTTAATATTCAGGCGGTAGATATCTTTTAAGTGGTCTGGGTTTGAGAGGAGTGCATGGTGGTGGTCTCAGTGGGTCTGGGTATCACAAGTTGTACGTCTGTTTGGTCCGGAATTTTAATTTATAATCATGGTAATGTAAATCCGTTGGTAGTTAGTACGTACAGTATATACCCATACTAGTTGGTAAATATTTCCGCTATTGTTTTTTTAATAACACTAAACCTCCAGCCATCCATTAACTTGAAAATAGTCATAGTTGTATAAACACGACCAAAAGAATATCCTATTTGAAGTTTAGCCACTCACGTGCTACCTGGGCGGGCAAGTCCTTAGATGATTCATAAATGTTAAAATTGCGAAGGATCTTGATCTCAACTTTTAAAAATCTCGATCTCGGGAAAAAATAGATTTCTTGCTCAAGTAAAGTATGAGGAGTCACCCAGACCTTAGCCTAATTCTCTGGTAACACATAAGTAAACACACTAGAGCTATAGCCACAGTCAGGTAATAAAAATACTCTTTTTTGGGGTTACATATAATAGAAAATTGATAACGATTAGGTAAAAAAATGTTACTCTCATATTTTAAGTAAATTTACTTTTTCTACTCCTTTAGGATCAAATAAATGTAAACATTCAAAGCCCGGAATAGAGGCAACCAACTGTCACCTTGTCAGTCTAAGATATCTATTTTCAAATAGGGATTCAATTTTTGCTTTTGTAAAGAAAAAATACTTATACGTTATTTAGTATTTCCTGATGAGCCCTTTAGTTTTAGGTTACATTAAAACATATATAGAAAACAATTTGAGGATTATATTTGATATATTCTAATAGAACTTTTCTTTGTATATTAATCTTGGTAACACGTACAGATGTTTCATGGTAGTGATAATTTTAGTCTAAGTAAAATATCACGTGAAACAGCATCTATTAAGCGATTACTCCACAATACAGATTTATCTCTACACGGTCATTATTCCTTTATCAAACTGGTGTTTTATTATGGGTACGGGTTTACTCCACCCACTAGTTAACGAGGGCATAATAAGGTTAAAAACCTATAGAAGCTCGCCTGATGCTCAGTACATTCCGTGTTGTTGTAGCTAATGGTAATAATTTAACAAGATAAAGTTACTTAAGTCCGATGACCTGAATTAATCCAAATTTAAGTGTATTTCAAATGGGAAATAATATCAGGCATCCTTAACCATGGAAATTAGAAGCTGTTTTGATTAGTAGCCCAGACCAGGTGTGTCCGTCACTGATGGCCTTATAGGTGATGGGAGGTTCGCCCACATACACATCAGTCAAAATGAAACTCACTGCGTGTACCGGATAGTTCCTCTCCATAATGATTTTTTTAAGTATGTATTAGTAATCGCGAAGTTAGTCTCATCATGTACACTTCCCATCTGTATTATTTTAAACTGGTTTATAGCCTGTGTCGGTGTCTACACTATCACTCTACTTCCTCTACCAGAGCTTCTCAACTGGGGAACCACAAAGTATTTTCTAGAGGGTCGACGGATTGAAAACATAGATGGTCTTGGAGATGCCACGCGTTATAAAACAATTACTAAATACTTCTTCTTAATAAAGTTGATACAATTCTGAGAGAGTATTTCACTTCCTCATTCACCGACTTATTAAATTACTGTATGGTTATAATGGAATCATTTTATTGATAAAGTATATATATTCTTCATTGCTCTGCTTATTGTATTAGTATAAGAATAAATAAGTGACAAAGATATACAAGAGGAGTGAATTATTCATTATAAAATAGCTTTTACACATTAACCAATACTGTATATTAAGAGAAGTGAAGCTCTAATATATAAGCACCTTACAAACTTTATATAACAGAGACATCGTGACCTTACAAGCCTGAAAAAATTTTCAGATGTCTCTTTGTTTAAGTTAATTTTCCCAAAAAAATAATAGTTTAACAAATCTCTATTAACCTACAGAATCCAACATTTCAGGTTTAATTATAAATCAGATCATAATATCAGTGTTTACATATACACAAGAGCTGAGGCGTTTTCTTGTGTTGATGACAGCAGCACAATCTCGGGTGCCAGTGACGTCGGCCTATGGTAAATTCGGCCAAGTAACCTCGGCCCGCATCCAGTGGTAACCTCAGTCCACATCCAGTGATAACCTCGGCTCACATTCAGTGGTGACCTCGGTCCACATCCAGTGATAACCTCGGTCCACATCCAGTGATAACCTCGGCCCGCATCCAGTGGTAACCTCGGCCCTCCCAAACCGCTTTCGGCTATCCAGTGATAACCTCGGGTCACATCTAGTGGTAACCTCGGCCCACATCCAGTGGTGACCTCGGCCCATATCCAGTGATAACCTCGGGTCACATCCAGTGGTAACCTCGGCCCACATCTAGTGGTAACCTCGGCCCACATCCAGTGGTGACCTCGGCCCACATCCAGTGATAACCTCGGGTCACATCTAGTGGTAACCTCGGCCCACATCCAGTGGTGACCTCGGCCCATATCCAGTGATAACCTCGGGTCACATCTAGTGGTAACCTCGGCCCACATCCAGTGGTAACCTCGGCCCACATCCAGTGGTGACCTCGGCCCATATCCAGTGATAACCTCGGGTCACATCTAGTGGTAACCTCGGCCCACATTCAGTGGTAACCTCGGCCCACATCCAGTGGTGACCTCAGCCCATTTTAGTGATTTCGTCCCATCATAATATTGGCCGAGATCACCATCAATAATTTTCTTTGGTAATAGTTAAGCCATATGAAAAGTACCCAATGGTTAGGTTAGGTTAGGTTAGGTAAAAAGTTTAAAAGTAGTGAAATTAAAGATAAAGATCAAGTACACACGCACACTAATTGGTCACCATGGAGTGGTATAAGGAGCTCTGGTGCACCTGAAAGGGGTGACATAACGAGGCTATTGTAAGGCTGGCAGATAAGGTCAAATATTATACCTTTCTATTTACATGTATAAGAAACTATGATGAAAATATTTGCCTAGATAACGGTGGACATCCCTCAAGTGCCAAAAAATAAATATTACAATTCTTAGAGAGTGACATCCCGGTCACCCATGAAACTCTTACATCACGAATATACATAAATTTATTGGAACATACTCGTTGGTTTTTGACATACTTTGATGAAATTTATTAATACATAGAGAACTTTATACATACGGTACGGATACGTGAATAAAAACATGCATGTAAAGGTAATCATATACATACCTGCCTACTGAGATACTGTACTGATCCTAGGAGCTTTTATACTCGACATTTCAGATTTTTCTTGTTGTTATATAAAGACCAACGGCGTGTGTATTCGGGAAAGTATTGTAACAGGTAAAAAATATATATTTAAAAAAAAAAGGGGGGGAAAGGTAGTGAAACTTGGCGTGTGGTAACCGCAGAGTTTTACCCCACCACCCCCGGTAATTGATGATACACAACTGCGGGTCTAATGTGTTGTTGCTTTTTACAATCTTTACCCTTGGGTGATGTTCCTTAACTCGTATAATGGTATGTGTTATATACTTTATTAATGCAGCTCTGAGTTTTGATATTTGAGAATAAAAAGTAGTAATTCACCTCATAATTATCAGCTCAATGAGGTATTACAGGAAGTGGATGTATTTTCTATGTAATGTTATGTATAATATCTTAGTAATGAATGTCATAAATAAAAGACCAGATAATGTTGTTAACAAAGGGGTCGTCAACTTGTGCTAAGGGGGAGGACGTCTCTGGATTATGTTGTCGAGGCTGTTAGGTAAAACTAGACTCGGGAGCAAGGTGTTGTGGGAGTATATTTTAGAATCAGCTCTTCTCTATCAGCTTAACATAATTATTACAACAGCTGAATATCACTGGGCGAGTTTTAGTCGAATCGTCTACTGCTTCAGTATTAGTGATATAATTTTTCAATTAATTTACATATCTTTTGTATAAATAGATTTATATTTTAATAATATACAAAATGATACTAATACGAAAAATTTTCTTTTTTTTTTTTGCTCTCGGAACAGAATTTAATGTGTAGGCAAATATTACTCGTGTAAATCGCCACGTGTCGAAGACCCATCAAGATGCTACACACATGATGGATCAGTTAATACTTGAGAGAGTAAGAAGAGGCGACACATAACACAACAAAGAGGCAAAATCTTTCTGAGAGAACTATTAGGAACAAAATTAAGCTGTAATAAACTTTTTTCAGACTTTTTTCATCTTACTGCTTGTGTGAGTCAGCTCTGAAAATGTCTAAAGAATCTTCTAGATAATTAAATTATAAGTTGAAATGGAAAGCAACAAGGAAATATTGTTAAGCAGAAGAGACAAAAATATATCCACTATGAAATTTAAGCCAAATTACAAAATACATTTTACAGTCCAACAAAAAATTTAAAGAACTCTTTTGACGTCATGTAAATTGTTTCATGAATATCCAAAATTTTATGTCGTATGTAATTTACATTTTATTTGTGGGTTGGCTATCGTGTTGCTATCAACTGATAATAGAATTTAGAGCACGTCATCATTTTTTGATCAGTATATAGTTGATTCACTTATTACTATTTTTCCTGAATATACATATATTATCAATCTTTTCTTTCGTTTTCTGTAAATTTAAATACCAACAAATCTTCATCATCCCAGGTTGATATTCTCAACACCACATCTAGTGAGGACACACTCGCCGCCACTCACTGATTTAGTACCTCGTTTGGGTGCAAGTTTACCGATGTGTTTTTATTGAGAATGTTACTCATGAAGATATGAGTTTATTTTCCTTATAAGATAACTCTTCTTTGTCAAAATGTTTTATACTTAGATAAATTAGGTTATCGACTATGTAGAAGCAATTCGGGACTAATATGAGAGACGCTCCTGCAATATCGGTTACAATGGTATACGGCGACCATTACAATACAGGACGGTGGCAGTGAGTGAGACGAATTTGCTGGACGGAATAAGAGGGTGAAAGATAGTGTAGTGTACAGTACATGGGAGGAGAGAGGTAGAAATACTGAGAGAGAGAGATGCTGTTATTAGGTATAGACAAGAGAAGAGGGATAGAACAACCTTCAATGTTTTGGTCAGATAGGGAGACATGTGATAATATATGAATCAATTTGCTTACGATCATTATGGAATAGGTTGAAGATAGACTAAATCGAGACCAGAATAACTGTTGGGTAAGTTTGAACGAAAAATATGAAACAAAACACAAAAACAAGCTCTTTGATTAATCGAGCTGAAATGTGTTGTTCAGCGAGAGAGGTAATACTTTGTCGGTGCTGGTGATCTGAATACAAGGGTGTGGGTGGAGGAAATGGTAGTGGTGGTGTGGGCAGTTGAGGTATAAAGAACGGAAATGTATTTGAGGTTTCCTCTTTGTACATAATGTATTATAGTACTACACACAGGGAGAAGGGCTCTGAAACTGTCGTGGTTGAGCAAGTTTGTTCTGGAAGTAGAGCAAATAACATAAAACTGATAGAAGGATTATTCAATAGTTGTTTACATCACTACTCTGCTGCAAGTTACAGTTAGTATATGATAGAGATTCAGGAGGTGAAGTCCGTTCGAGAGGTCCAGGTTGGAAAAGTTGGATAGCGATTATATTCGGTTTACTTCCAGGATATGTACTGTCAATATCAAATAGAAAGTGTAGGGAGAGATTACACAGGCATCGTTTTCAAGGCGACCCATCACCAAAGAGTGAAGATACATTTGCAACAAGATGTTTTAAACTCCAGGAAGCTGTGACATAGGAAAAACATTGTGAAATGGAGAGTTCCAAGAAGTGCTGTTCCGGGATATGAATATCGGATATTGAGAGATACGGTAAATGCCGATAGATGGTGCAAGATGCTGGCACTATCGACGGTAGTTCGTCAACACAGCGACTTTGGAAATAAATACTGTATAGACTAGAGAGAATAGGGAGATGTCACTGTAGTACCGGAAGTGTTAGGGTAGGGTTATAATTGTGGATTAATTTGATTGCTCTCCTCTGCTCTGCACCAAGTAGTGGTGACAAAGTGCCACGACACCACATCCTGCCCACATATGACAGCAGTAATTAATCTCGGTGAGCATCTGTTTCACGTAAACGCTTGCCAACTGTTTACCGGTTGAATAAGACATAAAATTGGGCCTGATGGATATGCCAAAATCAATGTTGAAATGTACTTTATTTTAGTTGCGTTGATGGAAACAACTGTGGATAGATCCCACTCGTGACTAAACTATCCAAGCGAGATCCTCCGGAAGAGATGATGTCTGTTGTCTACCACTGAAAACTTTATTTTGAGTGACTGAGGCAGTCAGAAGGGCTGAATCATCTGTATAAGAATGAACTGTTGTTTGTTGTCGGGGGAAAGTGGGCCATATGCAGAGAAAAAATATTAAAGTTACTGGAGCTGTGTCTTGTAAAAGCTCAGGATCTGTATGACATTACACCAAACGGGGCGGACATAGTGGAAGGATTAATACAGCGTCTGATGTTGAGGTGTGAAACATGAGGTTACAATAATAGAATGACAAGACACAAACTAACTTGGAAATAATTATCTTGAAGTTCGGGTGAGGAAGATCAAGAGAAGACAGAGTGAGGACTGTAATATTAAAAGATCATTTGGTAGAGAGATAAATGTCTGAATAAGTAAAGCAGAGATTGTGTTGATGTTTGAAATTATGGAGATAATGGAATAGGATGACTGAATAATTGAGGCAGATAGAAGACAAGTAGATACGAGGAGAGCAGTAGATATACAGTGTAGTAGGCAGCTGTCAAACAGGGAGGTACTACCGCCTGGGAAGATATTGGAAGCATAATATGTTGTCTAATGGTAGACCCTGCTGCCATATGGCATCACGAATATTGTGACCAAGTCCCAAGTTGCTGATCTGACTTTTTGCCTCATTTACACACAATTGCAGGGTCTCAATTGTTTCTCTTACTTGATAACACAACATACATATACTGTAGTGTAGCGTTTCCCACTATTGATTTTTTTCTTTGTATTTCTTTATTATTATTATTATTATTATTAGGGTTGTTATTACTATTATTATCATTATTATTTTATTTTACTTTTGATTAAAATTTTTATTTACTATGAATTACTGTATTATTATTATTATTATTATTATTATTATTATTATTATTATTATTATTATTATTATTATTATAATAATAATATTTTCGCCCCCAGGTCCCGATGTGGGTCAGTGACCTGTGCCCGGGTGGGCTAATCCCCGTACCAAAAAAAAAAAAAACCCTCCGTGTATGATTTGAGAGACGAAGAAATCTGGGGTTGTTTTTATGATCCATTTTGATAGTCAGCGACAAACGACTTACTGTATTTGTGGTACATAAAGCGAATAAAGACAGTTTATGTTGTTTAAGAGCATTTCCGTTTCCAATAATATTTCATCATAACACAGTACTGAACATTGTAATTGTAAATACTTGTCTTTATGAATACCATTGCACATCTTATCTGGGGTCATTACGTAACTGACAGTATGTCTGTTTTTCAGTGTCGAATGGTCGGTCAGTCGACATATACTTCACACCTTGTCAGGACCCATCACTTACCTTCCCACACCTCCGACAGTTTTATAGGTAATACTTTAAGATAAGGAAACCATTAGTGTCCCGCCAGCTTGTCTGGACACAGACCCATAAATTTGGTTGTGAGAGAACGCTAGACAAGACTAAGTACACAGCCCATCAGTTAATGCCTTGGCTTCTTGCCAAAAGTTAACCACCAGCACTTAATTTGACAAACATATTGGATATAACTAAACTACGTAATCTTTTAAATGCGGGAGTCAATTACTGTAATGCGGTGATAAGGTGATAACTGAGGCCTGTGTTGTCGCCACAACTAAGAGGGGCTTCATAACGTTCCACAAAACAAACTCTAAATAACAATACTTCCCCTGTAGGATCGATATATTTATTAAGGAAGGTCTTAGTTTTCGTAGCAAAAAGTCCAGGAATAAAGATCATTTTAGTTAAGACGCAAAGACAAATCCCCGCTTCTCACTCAATTTAGGTAATGCAGTTGTTAGTAAATTGCTTCTCGCCTGAGTTAATGTGTATGAACATAACACTCTTACACCTGCTGTGTGTGCACTGTGCCGCACAGATGTCCCTCTTACATACCTGGACAGATATATTTACTTTAATAATTTATCTATTCAGGTAATTAGCGAAAATGTAGAAAACAATTCATTCTTATTTGTTTATTTCGAACATTATATCCAGCATTTTGAGCGAGCACACGTAATGAAATATGATTTATGTATTTGATAATGTTTTTCGAATCAATTTCCAAGAAGGATTACTTGTATATTTCATTCATAATCCTTGGTTTTAACAAAATTAACATATGTGTCAAACAGATGAAAAAAAAGGGTTTTACCAGGAAATAAATGTTTAACGGTCAATAAGAAAGCCTACAGCTACCTTCCTTATGTAACGCTGAAGGCTTATCCTCGGTATGTAAGATTATACGCTGTGAGACTTACAGCTAAGACTCCTGGAGTGAGCTTTAGTTAATGACAAAGTTCATAAGTGAGTGGGGGGTGAGTGGTGGCCAAGACGTGTTGGAGGGGGATATGTGGTGGCCAAGACGTGGAGGAGAGGAGTGAATGGTGGCCAAATCATGGTGGAGGGAGGTGAATGGTGGCCAAGACATGGAGGAGGGAAGTGCGTGTGGCCAAGATGTGGAGGAGGGAGGTGAGTGATGACCAAGACGTGGAGGAGGGAGGTGAGTGGTGGCCAACACGTGGAGGAGGGAGGTGAGTGGTGGCCAAGACGTGAGGTGAGGGAGGTGAGGTACAAGACGTGGAGGAGGAACTGCGGTGGCCAAGATGTGGAGGAGGGAGGTGAGGAGACCAAGACGTGGGAGGAGGGAGGTGAGTGGTGGCCAAGGCGTGGAGGAGGGAGGTGAGTGGTGGCCAAGACGTGGAGGAGGGAGGTGTGTGGTGGCCAAGACGTGGAGGAGGGAGGTGAGTGGTGGCCAAGACGTGGAGGAAGGAGGTGTGTGGTGGCCAAGACGTGGAGGAGGGAGGTGTGTGGTGGCCAAGACGTGGTGAGGTGGGAGGTGGGTGGGTGGCCAGATGGAGGAGGGAGGTGTGTGGTGGCTAAGACGAGGAGGGAGGTGAGTGGTGGCTATGACGTGGAGGAGGGAGGTAAGGTGTGGCTAAAGGACGTGGAGGGAGGTGAGTGGTGCCGACGTGGGAGGTGTGTGTGGTGGCCAAGACGTGGAGGAGGGAGGTATGTGGTGGCCAAGACGTGGAGGTGTGTGGTGGCCAAGACGTGGAGGAGGGCGGTATGTGGTGGCCAAGACGTGGAAGTAATACTCACAACTTCTTTCTCAATTAAAAATTAAAAATTATAATTTCTAATTTTTCTGGAATAAATAATTATTTATTCCAGAAAAATATAAAATAAGACTGAAATAAATTTAGCATTGATGTATGGTAGAATCAGTACCGGTATAGAGCGAATAACATCAGGTATAAATTAATAAGGTAAAACATTGAGTTATTTAATTGTAAGTAAACACACGAAATGTCACTTATTTAGGTGTTTAAAGAACATTAACTCCTGGAGATGTTTATATTAGAAGTGACATAATCATCCCCACCCCAGTCCAGGAATGTCCCTCTCAGGACTCACATAAATCCCTAATATTTCATATAATCAGTTATAGTACATAGTTATATTCTAGATGCAAAATTTCTATATTTCTTTAATATTTCATCTATTTTCCTATTTTTATACATCCGCTCTATTTGCTTGGGGACATTATTTATATGGGCATTTCTATATACATTAAGCAATGGGCATTCCAGTATATAATGTGGCAGGGTATGGGATCTGGATGTTCTACAAACTCTACATTCTTTATTCTGTTCACTTCTCTCAGCTCCAAGTTCCCAATAATATTTATATCCTAATCTTAACCTCATATACACTGAATCTTTCCACCTACTCCCATCTTTCCCATATGTAAATTTGGTGTTCATGAGAACATGATGGTAATGTTTCACATGTGAAGGGACCCATACAAATTGAACATTATGGCCATTTTTCCTTATTGTATTTACTAATTTTCTACATGAACCAATAATGTGTTCAAAGACTGGACTCCCACTGTTCAAAGAATCCAAAGCTGCCCTACTATCAACAAAAAATATGCATCTTTATACCTCTTTACAACATTTTCCAATCCTACTAACATTGCATATAACTCAGCTTGTGTTGATGAAATAAAACTGCTCAACCGAAGTCCAATTTTGATGTCATCATTTCCTTGTTCTGTGTACTGTCTTATAAGGATCCCACACCCTGCCCTGCCACTTGACATAACTGAACCGTCACAATATACATGCAATGTGTTTATTTTAGGCAAATTACTAATCTTATTCCCATATAAAGACCTTAACTGTCCTGGTTCATGTAATGATTTCTTCATTGTGAGAGGCACTATGTCTAACTCTACGTCTCGTTCTTGACAGGGTGGATTCTTACAACTCTTCTGAACAGCTGTACACCAGAGTGTCAGATTACATTTTTTTACTAATCCATTCATGTATCCTCTCTTGCCTTGCCTGCAGAAGGTCCTTTTACCTTTTAAACCATCATTTATATCTTGTACAAATTTACCCCCACTGTTCCCTCTCATTAATCGAACTGCTGCAACTGTATTAATTTCATTGACCCTCTGTGAAATGCTCTGTAACCCTAGTTCCATTTTCATTATCTCAATCATTGCATTCTTTTGACACCCTAAAATTATTCTCATTGCTTCATTTTGCATGATCTCAAGCTTCCTTAGCCTTCCTTCACCAGTACAAGAGAGGACAGGTGCTGCATAGTCTATAAGTGATCTGATGGTAGAAATATACATCATTCTCAGTATGGGTAACCCAGCACCTTTACCACAACATGCTAGAGCCTTCAAGGGCTGTAATCTTGCTCTACATTGAGTGAGGACATGATATATTTCTGCCTCTTTACTTTCACTAGTAAAGCCAATATACATTCCTAAATATTTATACTTTGACACTTTCTCAACAATTTTTCCATTTAGAAAAACGGATTCAGTTCCTCTTCCTTTACATTCACACTTGGTTTTTTCTTCATTGATAACTAAGCCCATCTTTTGAGAAAGAACAATAAAATTATTTAATGCAATCTGCAAATTTTTGACAGAGTTTCCATGAAATATGATGTCATCTGCATAAATGATGGTTACAACTCCTTTGGGATATTTGTGTGAGGCTATCTTGTTCATTAACACATTAAATAACATTGGACTCATTATTCCCCCTTGGGGAGTGACTATTTCAAGTGCTCTTTCCTCAGACAAACATCCCTCATACCATACACAGATTCTCCTTCCATGCAATTAGTCACCTATCCAGTGTAACAACTTTCCTGATACCCCTAGAGCAGCCAGTTCATTCATAACTACTTCACTGTGAGCTTTATCAAATGCTCCTTGTAAATCCACAAAAACTCTACATCTGTCTGCATCATTTGATAAACATTTTATAACACAGTCTGAAGTACATTTCCCTTCCAAAAAAAAACAAATAAATTACAAGATAGATTTTCCCCCACAATATATACAAGCCTATTTAATAATACTCTCGCCATCATCTTGGAAAAACAAGATGTTAAAGACACCGGCCTGTATCCACCAGTTGCCTTAGGGACAGGAATAACTATCGCTTTCTTCCATTCTGTTGGTAATCTACCCTCTGCATAGCTCATGTTGAATAAATCTAATAATGGACTATTTTCCATACCAACTAAGCAGTTCAAAATTTCATAAGTCACACCATCTTCGCCTGGTGCTGTAGATTTTCCTTTTTAACAGCATTTAATAACTCATCTTGAGTAATATCTACACATGTTACATCACAAATATTTAGAGCTGATGAAATAAATCTTCTTCTTTCATTTTGCCACTCATCTAAAGCTTCTATTTTCCTGTTAGGCAAGTAGGCAACACTAGCAGCTTTAGCCCATTTGTCAACCAGTTTATTAGGTTCTTCCTCTGGATGAGGATGGCTAATAAAATTACTCCTTTTTCCTCTAATTTTGTTAATATCCTGCCATATTTCTTTGAGATTTTTACTCTCCCCAATGTGCAGTGCAAAGTCTTGCCAATATTTCTCCGTTGCCTCCTTCCTAGCCTGCCCACATATTTTGGCTATATCCATGAAGATTTCCCTATCTTCTTCTCTTCTACCATTCTTTACCCAATCTTTATGTGCTGCCCTTAACATTTGTGTCCATCCCTTCAACATTTGGTCATTGGTATAGCAGTGTTTCCTAGCCCCATGTCTCTTATCATTTATCTTTTTCTGTGTTGCCTTAGTTAAATATCTTTCTATCTCCCCAACTAAGTCATTATAAAAGCTATCCATACAGACTTGTGTATAATTTCTGTACCATTTCTCTATATTTTGGGTAAACACTTCTGTGTCATCCTTGTTTAGTTTCAATCTCTTCCTCTTATATCTCACCTGTCTCTTCCTTAATGGTAATTGAACATACACAACAAAATGGTCAC
>NW_024723407.1:0-8703 GCF_018991925.1 Homarus americanus
CCTCCCCAACTAACGACCCTCTCAGCTGACGACCCTCCCAGCTGACAACCCTCCCAGCTGACGACCTTCCCAACTGACGACCCTCTCAGCTGACGACCCTCCCAGCTGACGACCCTCCCAGTTGCCGACCCTCCCAACTGATAACCCTCTCAGCTGACGAACCTCCCAACTAACGACCCTCTCAGCTGACGACCCTCCCAGCTGACGACCTTCCCAGCTGATGGCCCTCCCAACTGACGACCCTCCCTCTTGAGGGTCCTCCCGCCTGAGGTCGCTCCCAGTTGAGGACCCCATTTGAGGATCACGGCAAGAGATACTTATCTATAAATATTTCTGTTTTTTGTGGTGGGGGTGGGTGGGGGGGGTGGAGGGGGGGTGGGCATAAAAGCCGGATGACATCTGGGCTGTTTGAGGCTTGCAGGGATGAGAGTCTGTGGTGGCATGCAGTGGGTTAGGGTGGGCTGGGAGAGACTAGGGTGGGCTGGAGGACACGGGTGGGCTGGGAGAGACTGAGGTGGACTAGGAAGAGCTAGAGTAGGCTGGCTGGGAGAAGTTCGGGTGGGCTGGGACGGGCTGGGGTGGACTGAACTAGTCGGGAGTGAATTGAGAGTGGTGGCTATGCCTGAGGGAGTTCATTGCCAGGGGTCTGGTTTAATGTTACTGGCTTAAGTTCCATTACATGTCGTCAGTTCTAAGTCCTAGTACTGGCCCAAGACCTAGGTTCTAGTACATGTTTTAAGGTACTGATCCAGGTTCTAAATTCTAGTACATATCTTTAGGTAATGACGTAAGTGTCAGTAGCCAAGTCGTGGTGGAGCAACAAGAAGGTGGCGATGTTTACAATGAGGCCCTGAGTGATGGTGCTTCAATTAAGAGGAACAACCACGATATATCTCAGGGTAAGATAGTCTCTAAGGGGGTGAGGATGAGGGGTGAGGTGGGTAGAGAGGAGGGACAGATAATGGAGTGTGGATGAGAGGCTCAGTAGGTGGTGAAGGAAGGTGGGTGAGTGACGATGGATGAGCGGTGCGGATGTGAGTTAGGTAGTTAGTGGTGGTTGACAAAAGGTCAGAGACATAGGTGTTTCTCTCTCTCTCTCTCTTTCTCTCTCTCTCTCTCTCTCTCTCTCTCTCTCAACTACAGCCTCATAAATCCCCAATTTAAAGATGAAATCCAATAAAAATCCTTCTAACAGTTGAACAGCCAGACCAAATTTTAGCTATATTAAAAAGGTGAAACAAATATAAACACACACACACATTTTGCTCTTTATATTAGATGGTGTTTATTTCTCTTACCATTTCTGAGAGAGAGAGAGAGAGAGAGAGAGAGAGAGAGAGAGAGAGAATTCTCCTCTCCCATCAGCCAATCCAGAAAGTGAAAATCCATCGCGGTGCTTCCTGCTTTCCAAGTCATATTAGGCAGTGGTTTCCCCTTGTGATGGCGGAGGAGCGCATAATGGAGGGGTGTATCGCGGCTGTATTCTGGAAAATGTTTGGGAGGAGAAAGAGCTTTAGATCACGTGTACCTGTGGTAGTGGTGGTGGTGGTGGTGGTGGTACTGGTGGTGGTAATGTTTTGGGTAGTGGTGGTGATGGGTGATGGTGATGGAGGATGATGGTGATGGCCGTGGTGTTATGGTTGCGGTAATTGTGGTGGTAATGACGAAACGAAGTTGGTTGTGATGGTTTTGGTAATGGTGGGTGTAGGTGGTTGTTGTGAGGTGTACACACACACACACACACACACACACACACACACACACACACACACACGCGCGCGCGCGGGCGCGCGCGCGCACACACAATAATAACGATAATAAGAACTCATGCGGAAAAGTTTGCAACACTTGTGGTAGAAAACGGCACAGCACAAGAAGCAATGCGTTTACTAAACAGAGAATTGTGAGGGCGGGGAAGCATGAAGAAGCTGAAGGAGAGAAAATGTTATAGCAAAAGTTGTCACATGTTGAGGACCACAGCAACACCTGCCTTGTGGCTTTACTTGTTGTGTTGTGTTGCTGGTGTTGTGAGCCACCGAGTGTTAGGGACTTTGTTGTGTCCTGGTAATATTAGTATACTCAACTATTATTATATTTGCAACACAACTTAGCATTATGCCAAAGACATATTTAGCATACAGTTAGCATTAACCAATTCCTTCACAAATACATATGAGGTGCCTAGAATGGGAACGTAAGCGTCAAAATCACGATTTGGAGATGTGGCCACAGGCGTGTCCACTGGCCTTTGTTCTACATGATCAACCTGACTGAGTGTCGCTTACGCCGCCTCAAGGTCGAGAATTCCATTGGAAGAACACTTAACTACTATACCCAATTTTGTGATATTGATTTATTTTTTACTTTTAGGGGCGGTGGGGGGATGTGGCATATGGGGCTCAACTTTCCACAGGCATCATCCCTTATACGGTCCAACTTTTGTGAAAAGTTTCATTGAAATCCCTGCAGTAGTTTCCATGGTACATAAACTTAAAACTTAAAATGTGATTTACTCAAAAGAGGCGTTTTGGAGATACGTCATTCCCATTATACTGTAATGCCACAGTGTCAAAAGGTTGAAAAAGGTTGTACTTCCCTCAAACTTGTGTGAATCAAAATAACTTACCAGACCTCTGCCTCACTCACTCACACGCCCGTATTTACTCTAAAATGTCCTTCTATTTTTTTAAGATTTTGGTTTCGTATGATTGTCAATGTTATTGTATGGTGGTCGTGCTGGGGAGGAGGGGGTTGTGCTGGGGGGGCACCTCAAGGATGGTGATGAGTTTTGTGAGGTGCCGTGTTGATCTGTGACTGGCTCAGCTAGTGCTGGTCTTACCACACTTCAGACCTTCACGGCATTGGTTGAGTGTTTGTAAGTTTAAGGCCTTAAGAACATCCTGGTAACCTGTGTGTGTTTGTGTAAGTGTGTTTGTGTACTTGTGTGTGAACTGTATTGTGTGTATGTATGTATGAATGTATGTGTGTAAAGGTACCACCTCCGGTTTGTTTTTGGGGGGGAGGAGAGACCCGTAGCCTCAGAACACAACACAACAACAAACACGAAAAAAATATTCTTCCTGATTACATTTACATATTATCAGCCCTTATCATCCCTCAGCTCCTGGCGGCAGGTCGAGAGTCATGCAGGTAAACAACCTTCGCTCAGCGGCCTACAGTACTGACACTCTGGGGGATTCATTTAACCTGGAAGCCTCGATAGTTTCAGGTGTTTTTGCCGTTATAAAGATATTGGGGGTAATTTATCCTTAGGTGGCCAATTTTGGTCAACGGGTAAACTCAGGAGGGGCGTCTGTCATTCTACCTCTTATATTTTCTCAGCATGTTCCTCAGCATGCGGTGAATTATAACCAGTTTAGTCTTAAATTACTGCTTGGTGGATGCTCTCGGGGGGTTGAATATGATCCTTATGTCAATACTGCTTGCGTGGCTATTAAAGTATTATGACCGCTTTATTACACAGGTGAGCTGCTGCCCCGACCACACCCATTATCTAGTGTAAACAGTGCTCCACCCTCCCTCTCTCCATTACTCCCCCTGTTTACCCCACCCTCCTATACAGCCCCCATCCTCCCTCTCTCCCCTATCCTCCCTCTGTCTACCATCCTCCCTCTCTCCCTCACCCTCGCTCTCGCCCTCACCCTCGCTCTCGCCCTCACCCTCGCTCTCGCCCTCACCCTCGCTCTCGCCCTCACCCTCCCTCTTTCCTTCACCCTCCCTCTCTCTACCATCCTCTCATACAGTCTCCGTCCTCCCTCTCTCCCTCACCCCCTCACCCTCCCTCTCTCACTTTCACCTCGCTCTCGCCCCTCACCCCCCCCTCTTTCCCTTCACCTCCCTCTCTCCCATTTCCTCCCCTGTTTACCCTCTCCCAGCCCCATCCTCCCTCTCTCCCTTATCCTCCCTCTCTCTACCCATCCTCCTCTCTCTACATCCCTCCCCTCTCCCTCACCCCTCGCTCTCGCCTCACCTGTCTCCTGCTCACTTTCCATCTCGCCCTCACCTCCCTCTTTCCTTCACCCTCCTCTCCTCTACCATCCTCTCCTTACAGTCTCCATCCTCCCTCTCTCCCTCCCCCTGCCCCCTCACTCTCGCCCCTCACCCCCCTCTTTCCTTCACCTCCCTCTCTCCCATTACTCCCCCTGTTTACCCCCTCTCTTCCTTCCATCTCCTCTCCTCCTCCTCCCCTCTCCCTTCTCTCTCTCTCCCTCCCCCTCCCTCTCGCCCTCACCCCTCCCTCTTTCCTTCCCCCTCCCTGTCTTCCTCCTCTCCTTGTCCTATCCTCCCCCTCTCTCCCTCACCCCCTCCCTCCCCGCTCTCTGCCCTCACCCCCCCTCCTTTCCTTCCCACCCTCCCTCTGTCCATTACTCCCCCTGTTTACCCCACCCTCCTATACAGCCCCCATCCTCCCTCTCTCCCTTATCCTCCCTCTCTCTACCATCCTCCCTCTCTCCCTCACCCTCGCTCTCGCCCTCACCCTCCCTCTTTCCTTCACCCTCCCTCTCTTTACCATCCTCTCATACAGTCTCCATCCTCCCTCTCTCCCTCACCCCCTCACCCTCCCTCTCGCCCTCACCCTCCCTCTTTCCTTCACCCTTTCTCTCTCTACCATCCTCCCATGCAGTCGCCATCCTCACATACAGCCTCCATCCTCCCTCTCTCCCTCGTCCTCCCTCCCTCCCTCACTCACATGAATACGAGTTTTCACAATTTCTAGTGACGTAAGTTTTACCTTCCTCTGCCCCCATACACAACTAGAATTAAGAATTCATCACCATTTCACCATGTTTTTCATCATCTTTGTATTTATCTTTTATATTTATTCTTCTATCTCCTTCCCTCTTTCACTATATATCCCAATTATCTTCTCTCGATTGTTTTCTATAGTTGGCCTTCATCTCTCTCGCCTCACCTTCCTTTCACCCCTTATTTCACCTCGTTCAATTTCTCTCTCATCCTCTCTCTCCCTTTTTTCCATCTCCTGCCTGTCCCTGCCTCTTCCCCTTCCGTCCAGATATCTTCTAAATTCAGAACAAGGTAATAGATCAATCCCTCCCACACGCTGTTGACGGCTCCACCAGGAACCTATTGTGTTGTACAGTAGAGGGAAGGTATAACTAAGGTCGTCTTTGTTGTGTAGGGGAACATGCTCACCCATCCTGCCTGAAGTACTGTACTGGTCGGTAGATTCCGTCCTGGTCCATAGTCATGTGTAAATAATATGAATTTTTTTTTTTGGGGGGGGGGGCTACTTAACAATAGTGAAAAGTGTTGTTATACCGCTTTCGCTCCCGTGTACAACCTTGGTGACAGCTGAGAAAAGCACACACACACACACACACATACACACAGGATAAAGGAAGAACTGAAAGACAGAAAAAGAAGGAGGAATTGAATTATTAAATAATCTCAGAGTGAGT
Organism: Homarus americanus; assembly: GCF_018991925.1. Classification (NCBI taxonomy): domain Eukaryota; kingdom Metazoa; phylum Arthropoda; class Malacostraca; order Decapoda; family Nephropidae; genus Homarus; species Homarus americanus. Next base: position 5,442 of record NW_024723407.1, read on the forward strand.
GTTTGTCTCCCGCTCTTGGTAGTGGAAATTCTTTTTACTGTGAGTGTTCCCAGCCAGCCAGAGCTTGAAGTGAGGAGAGAGAGAGAGAGAGAGAGAGAGAGAGAGAGAGAGAGAGAGAGAGAGAGAGAGAGAGAAAGAGTAAATACCAAATTATGACACATTCTGTTGCTCATATTTGTCTTATTCGTGGCTTCACTCTTACCTCCTCTTCTCTATCTCTTATCTTCTTTCTATCTCTTATCTTTCTCTCAGCCTTTACCACACCATATGTTTATCATGCTTTATCACCTGATTACCATCCATGGATTTTTTCTCCCCAGTTAATGTATAAAAGTGTATTTTCTTTCACCCCATAAAATTTTAAGTTAAAGTTTTCTATACATTCTTCCCAAAAATTTTAAGTTTATTAAAAAAAATCATACTCTCTTTTTATTATTATTATTATTATTATTATTATTATTATTATTATTATTATTATTATTATTATTATTATTATTATTATTATTATTATTATTATTATTATTATTATCATCGTGAACAACAGAGTAAGTTCCCCCTCCTCGCCCACCTGCCTAGTATCTCCCACACACTACTGGGGGAACCTCTCTACCTACCTACCTACCTACCTGTACCTGCCTGCCTGCCCACTGACCCAACAATTTCAGTATTTTCATTTAGTTGATCTACAAAAACTCCTCTCGCTTAAATTAAACTGAAGTAAAAAAAAATGGAAAATATATTAAATTTTATTGGTTAACTATTTCAGTTATGAATCACAAACTGTAACTATATTAATTCCTTTAGTTTGACAATAACAGTAAACTCAGCATCGTGAGTTAATGGGTTAGAGAAGGTGTAGTAGGGGGCAGGGAAAAAACACTTTTATTTGAGTTGCAGGCTGCACTTTTCAGGCATCGTTTGTATGGCTGTAACAAACACCTGTGCAAAATTTCATGCCATTTCATGCATACTTACCCTGCCGCATCGCGAACGACTTTTTGTCAACTTTTAGTGTATACCAAAAATTAGGTGTCATTTAATGTTTTCCAGGATAATGATACATTTTACATGGGTGACATCGATTTAATTCACATGTTATTTTACAGGTACACCGTATAGAAAATCATTACAAGTTCATATTGAAATTCTTTTTTGTGCGGAACCTTGGCATCATTTTCCTAGACAATAATCTTTGCCTAATATATCCATCTCGATTCGTATCCCGTCACTTCAGTGCAAGCTTCAGTCATCACTTTTATGCCTCTCTCGACCGCCTGAGTGCTGTTTGGCCACTTGGGCACCACTAATGGTGTCTCAAGAATGTCATTAACCTGTAGATTTGACAGAGAAGCAATGTAAGGAGGCTCAGTCTTGAGTTCATTCCTCCAGTTAATCATGGAATGATAGTTTTTTGCTTGCCACTTTAGTTTCAGAGTCACCACCTTTCTCATGTTGACTACAGGAGGCACATCCTCATTCCCATCTCCATCTTTACCCTCCTCATCAGTATAGTTTAACAAATTCTCGTCAACAGCAGCATCAGAATCTTCCTCCTCTTCTTCAGATCTGCCAGTGCATTCTTCCTTTTGCTGATTCTCCTCTCTAATTTTTCTTATCATTGAGGCAGCTTTTTCTCTAACAGTCATGTCCTCATCTGCACACATACCAAGAAGAAGTTGATCTGTGTGGGCGAAGTATGCATTTCTCTGGACAGCCTTCTTCACTATCGTCTCCTCCTCACTATTCAGGTGTTTCATATATAACAGGGACTGGAATACGTTCCTTGAGCCGTGTGTTACGTAAGGGTGTATCTTGATGTAAAACCACATTGGAGCACTGAACTTTATTATTGTAATGACAATTCTTTTCATCTCATGGCTGGGTCTTGATGTTGCTACATACAGCCTGAGGATTCTACTCCATAAGGTGTTCCACCTTGACACACGGGGAGGACCTGGCTCAATAGCAGCCAAGTCATCTTCAACAACACCTGTGATAACTCCTTTACAAATCCTATACAGGTATTTCTGATCCCAGGACAGATCTTTCTCCACTTCATCATTAAACACAGGGAAATCAGGGAAAATGACTGGCTGGAAGGCGACAACTGGAAGCTCAGACAAAGACTCCTTGATCTGCTTTCCAATGGGACCACGCCAATGCTCAGGACCACTTGGTTTACCATCATAGTGATAAAAAACTGCGCGGAAAGGCAGCTCATTTCCGTGAAGCTGACATATGAAATAATGGAGCGGGTGACCAAGTAACATTTCAAGATGATGAATAACTCCATTTTCTGATCCTACATTTACATTGGTTCCATCACAACCAACACACACAATGGGCTGCTGGGTTAGATTTTTCTCCACCAGAAACTCGTGAATAGTTTTGGCAATCTGCTTTCTGTGTCCAGTCTTGGGAGTCACATGTGTGAGATATTCATTGCCAGGCTCAACCATGATGACATAATGATCTTTCACCATCATCCTCGAACTCCATTTCTCGGTCTTCTCATTCTTTATCATCACACGAGTGGCGGTCTTCTTACCATCAAAATAGAGTGACGTCAAATTATCTAAACTAGCCATCTCAATTTCTTGCCTCTTAAATCGGTATTTTTGTCTCGCATCCGCAGCTTATGTGGTCCAATAACCTGACTCTTGTCATCCTTTGTGATAATGCCATAGTCAGTTAAGGTGGCAGTAGCAATGGCAGCTCCAGCATAATCACAAATCAAGTATCGGTCACAAGCGGCAGCCAGTGCGCCAACTTACCCAGGTCTCCCCTACATTACAGTACAGTAACACAACATTGAGAAATGAAATGAGAAAAGGCTGATAATCAATATAGACATAGCACCATACTCATCTGCAACAAGACAACTTAAATGAAATAAGAGATATGAAAAAAAAGTTGATAAACACTGAACAGAACATTGCACCGCCACAGCGGCTGTTTGGCTAGTACTGTAGGTAAATTTAAAAATTTCAGTAGAAAATGCGGCAGACTAAACCTCGACATATCAGCTTCACATTTGGCATGGAGTCTTAGATATGTATAAGAAACAATGCCTGAAGAGTGCAGCTTTGAGCAAAAATCACACTAATAGCTACTACACCTGGTGTAGTAGCTATTAGTGTGATTGTTTGTTGTGTTAATATCAAACACAAAGTGGAAGAACATTATTTTCACTCAACTTTACTTTAATTAAGATTTTACACAACTTATTTACACTTTACTTCGCCAACCGTTAACGCGTATA
>NW_024723408.1:0-8846 GCF_018991925.1 Homarus americanus
CTGTTGCCGTTAATCACATGTAAGGCAATTGTTGCCATTTTTTGTTTTCGCCCCACTGCTGCCGTTAATCACATGTAAGGCAATTGTTGCCATTTTTCGTTTTCGCCTCTCTGTTGCCGTTAATGGCATGTAAGGCAATTGTTGCCATTTATCCTTTTCTCCCCTCTGCTGCCGATAATCACAAGTAAGGCAATTGTTGCCATTTATCCTTTTCTCCCCTCTGCTGCCGATAATCACAAGTAAGGCAATTGTTGCCATTTATCCTTTTCTCCCCTCTGCTGCCGTTAATCACAAGTAAGGCAATTGTTGCCATTTTTCGTTTTCGCCCCACTGCTGCCGTTAATCACAAGTAAGGCAATTGTTGCCATTTATCCTTTTCTCCCCTCTGCTGCCGTTAATCACATGTAAGGCAATTGTGGTCATTTTTCGTTTTCGCCCCACTGCTGCCGTTAATCACATGTAAGGCAATTGTTGCCATTTTTCGTTGTCGCTCTACTGCTGCCGTTAATCACATGTACCGAGGGAGCGAGTAATTACCCAAATGTAGCCGCAATGAAGTCAAATGATGGTCGTACAATCGTAAATCGGGCTGTGAATCACTTCTCGATTATTATTTGGTGTCATAAAGTCACAAAAATTGGTAAACTTAATTTAATCTGAGTTGTGTTAGGTTAGGTTAGGTACATGCACTTGATCTATTAACTCAGATTAAATTAAGTTTACCAATTTTTTGTGACTTCGTGACACCAAATACCAGTCGAGAAGTGATTAGCAGTCCGATTTATTCATGTAGAACCATTATTTGACTTCATTCCGGCTATATTTGGCTACATTTGGGTAATTAGTCGGACCCTGACAGAGGTGTATAAATGGAAGTCAGGGCTAAACAAAGGGGACATTGCAAAGGTACTCAAACTATCCAACCAGGAGCGAACTCGTAATAATGGTTTTAAATTAGACAAATTTAGATTTAGGCGCGAAATAGGTAAACACTGGTTTGGTAACAGTAGTGGATGAATGGAACAAGTTACCAAATATCATCATTAACTTGAATACGCTGGATAGCTTCAAACATAGGTTGGATGCTTATATAAGCAATAGGGGTTGAGTGTAAATGGGACTGCCCAGTATGGGCCAATAGGCCCGCTGCAGTTTCCTCCATTCTTATGTTCTTATGTTCTTTTATGGTTTAGCGATATGTACTCAAACCTACCAGCATTATGTGGTTCGTTACTTAAGATTCAACAGTTCAGTGATAAACAAATGCGCATTAGCTGTAGCGATATACTGTAGGTCATGGTGTAGTGAGGCGGGGCAGTACTAGACCAATCAGGAGGTCCCATGTGTAGTAAAATACCATAAAGTATAAACTTCTTGAAATCGTAAATAAAAAAGTATAAACTTCCTGATAAAAACGCAAATAAAAATGGATAAACTTCTTGACAACGTAAATAAAAAAGTATAAACTTCTTGACATCGTAAATAAAAAAGTATAAACTTCTTGACATCGTAAATAAAAAAGTATAAACTTCTTGACATCGTAAATAAAAAAGTATAAACTTCTTGACATCGTAAATAAAAAAGTATAAACTTCTTGACATCGTAAATAAAAAAGTATAAACTTCTTGACAACGTAAATAAAATAGTATAAACTTCTTGACAACGTAAATAAAATAGTATAAACTTCTTGATACAAACGTAAATAAAAAAGTATAAACTTCTTGATACTTCACAATAAATCAATCATCACAAGACACCATGATGAACGTGTTGTCAGATCCAGCACCACCACCTGTGTCCTTGGCCCCCCCCCCCCTCCCCTGCATGGCCCCTGGATATATATACTGAAGAACACAAAGAACATGAACACGAGTGAACACCTTAAGACAATACACCAAGTAACAATGTTCTTACCCGGGTCAACATTAACATCCATCTGAGTTTCCGAATCACAAATTTTTAACTAACATTTAATCGGTTTTCAGAATGCATTAACTTTCCGATTTAATTTCAATATAAATAAGTAGTTCCTCTCTCACAAGATTACCACACACATACACGCACACACACGTACCTCCTGGTCGTAAGATGAAGCAATGTTTAAGTTGTTATGGTCAATCTGTTGTGTATTTTCTCCTCTCTGGTAACACGCCTTGGGACCACACAGCCAGACAGACACTCCGACGCCGTTGTCTCCACTTAGGTAGGTCACCATATATATGCAGTCACTATAAAACCACTTGGACAGGTCACCACACAACGGCACTATAGGATCACTTGGACAGGTCACCACACAACGTCACTATAGAATCACTTGGACAGGTCACCACACAACGTCACTATAGAATCACTTGGACAGGTCACCACACAACGTCACTATAGAATCACTTGGACAGGTCACCACACAACGTCACTATAGAATCACTTGGACAGGTCACCACACAACGTCACTATAGAATCACTTGGACAGGTCACCACACAACGTCACTATAGAATCACTTGGACAGGTCACCACACAACGTCACTATAGAATCACTTGGACAGGTCACCACACACACCTCCTGTCACCCCCACAGACCTAGGGGTACTGACCGTTGACACTCACTCTACCCGCCTGTAAAAAAACTACCCAACCACCTCGTTAATGATCGTTTGCAGCGCTAAAGACAATTACGATAATACACGTTTTACTGTTATATTTATTTACTATTATTCTTTAATATTCTGGTTTAGTTTCGTGTTTTTTTTTTAGTATTTAGTGAATTAGTGAATTATATGAAGGTTAGTCCTATTTTATTTCACCTGAAGATTAAACCTTCTAACGCTACACCTGGGGATTAGATTAGGTTAGGTTGGATTAAATAAGGTTAGATTAGAGTATATTAGGTTGGATTAAGTTAGGTTAGGTTAGGGTGGCTAATCTTAAGGTGCAATAACTTGAGGGGTGTTGATCTTCAGGTGATACAAATTAATTAACACAGGTAAATGACTTGAAATAATCATTGTTTTTCTCGACCTCAATTGCGTTTCGTTTATCATCTGTCCGCTGTCTGTTGCGGTCACCCGTTGTATGTCTGTGGCGTTTGTCTGTTACGTTTGTTTGATGACTGGGTCCTACGTCCATACATTGTCTGTGGGTTTCGTCTGTCTGTTGTCTGTGTTCCTTTAGTCCATCCGTTGCCAATACGTTCCTTTGGTCTGTTGTCTGTGGGTTTTGTCTGTCTGTTGTCTGTGTTCCTTTAGTCCATCCGTTGCCAATACGTTCCTTTGGTCTGTTGTCTGTGGGTTTCGTCTGTCTGTTGTCTGTGTTCCTTTAGTCCATCCGTTGCCAATACGTTCCTTTGGTCTGTTGTCTGTGGGTTTCGTCTGTCTGTTGTCTGTGTTCCTTTAGTCCATCCGTTGCCAATACGTTCCTTTGGTCTGTTGTCTGTGGGTTTCGTCTGTCTGTTGTCTGTGGGTTTTGTCTGTCTGTTGTCTGTGTTCCTTTAGTCCATCCGTTGCCAATACGTTCCTTTGGTCTGTTGTCTGTGGGTTTTGTCTGTCTGTTGTCTGTGTTCCTTTAGCCCATCCGTTGCCAATACGTTCCTTTGGTCTGTTGTCTGTGGGTTTTGTCTGTCTGTTGTCTGTGCTCCCTTTAGTCCATCCGCCAATACGTTCCTTTTGGTCTGTTGTCTGTGGGTTTTGTCTGTTGCTGTGTCTTTGTTCATCCCGCGTTGGCCACGCTCTTGGTCTGTTGTCTGTGGGTTTCGTCTGTCTGTTGTCTGTGTTCCTTAGTCCATCCGCTGCCAATACGTTCCCTTTTGGTCTGTTGTCTGTGGTTTTGCCTGTCTGTTGTCTGTGTTCCTTAGTCCATCCGCTGCCAATACGTTCCCTTTGGTCTTCGTTGTCTGTGGGTTTTGTCTGTCTGTTGTCTGTGTTCCTTTTAGTCCATCCTCGCCTGGGCTGCCCTTTTGGTCTGTTGTCTGTGGGTTTCATCTGTCTGTTGTCTGTGTTCCTTTTTATCTGTCTGTTGCCAATACGCTCTCTTTTCGTCTGTTGTCTGTGGGTTTCTGTCTGTCTGTTGTCTGTGTTCCTTAGTCCATCATCCGTTGCCAATACGTTCCTTTGGTCTGTTGTCTGTGGGTTTCGTCTGTCTGTTGTCTGTGTTCCTTTAGTCCATCCGTTGCCAATACGTTCCTTTGGTCTGTTGTCTGTGGGTTTTGTCTGTCTGTTGTCTGCTGTGTTCCTTTAGTCCATTCCTGTTGCCACCACGTTACTTTTGGTCTGTTGTCTGTGGTTTGCCTGTCTGTTGTCTGTTCCTTAGTCCATCCGTTGCCAATACATGTTCCTTTGGTCTTGTTGTCTGTGCCCTTTAGTCCATCCGTTGCCAATACGTTCCTTTGGTCTGTTGTCTGTGTGTTTCGTCTGTCTGTTGTCTGTGTTCCTTTAGTCCATCCGTTGCCAATACGTTCCTTTGGTCTGTTGTCTGTGGGTTTTGTCTGTCTGTTGTCTGTGTTCCTTTAGTCCATCCGTTGCCAATACGTTCCTTTGGTCTGTTGTCTGTGGGTTTTGTCTGTCTGTTGTCTGTGTTCCTTTAGTCCATCCGTTGCCAATACGTTCCTTTGGTCTGTTGTCTGTGGGTTTTGTCTGTCTGTTGTCTGTGTTCCTTTAGTCCATCCGTTGCCAATACGTTCCTTCGGTCTGTTGTCTGTGGGTTTCGTCTGTCTGTTGTCTGTGTTCCTTTAGTCCATCCGTTGCCAATACGTTCCTTTGGTCTGTTGTCTGTGGGTTTTGTCTGTCTGTTGTCTGTGTTCCTTTAGTCCATCCGTTACCAATACGTTCCTTTGGTCTGTTGTCTGTGGGATTTGTCTGTCTGTTGTCTGTGTTCCTTTAGTCCATCCGTTGCCAATACGTTCCTTTGGTCTGTTGTGTGTGGGTTTCGTCTGTCTGTTGTCTGTGTTCCTTTAGTCCATCCGTTGCTGGGTCACGTTCCTTTTGGTCTGTTGTCTGTGTGGGTTTCTGTTCGTCTGTTGTCTGTGTTCCTTTAGTCCATCCGTTGTCAATACGTTCCTTTGGTCTGTTGTCTGTGGGTTTCGTCTGTCTGTTGTCTGTGTTCCTTTAGTCCATCCGTTGTCAATACGTTCCTTTGGTCTGTTGTCTGTGGGTTTCGTCTGTCTGTTGTCTGTGTTCCTTTAGTCCATCCGTTGTCAATACGTTCCTTTGGTCTGTTGTCTGTGGGTTTCGTCTGTCTGTTGTCTGTGTTCCTTTAGTCCATCCGTTGTCAATACGTTCCTTTGGTCTGTTGTCTGTGGGTTTTGTCTGTCTGTTGTCTGTGTTCCTTTAGTCCATCCGTTGCCAATACGTTCCTTTGGTCTGTTGTCTGTGGGTTTTGTCTGTCTGTTGTCTGTGTTCCTTTAGTCCATCCGTTGCCAATACGTTCCTTTGGTCTGTTGTCTGTGTTCCTTATGTCCGTTGTCTGTCCGTTGTCTGTCCTTTCCGTCTACCCATATCAGTGAGCTGAGGAACATACCTTGTGACAGATAGACAGTATGTATTAAACACACCTGTATAGAATTTACCAGAGGAGAACAACTCACTAATTTCGCGGATTTTGGACTCGCGTTTACACTTTTCGCGATCATCTCAGTAATTTCGCGGATTTTGGACTCGCGTTTATATTTCGCGAACTTTTAAATCCGACTACAACGTCTCACGATTCCTTACCCGAGGCAGTAGATAATAATAACGCAAAATGGTTCATTAAAACAAAAATATGAGACAATCAGAGAAATATTGTATTACTGTAACACACTGTAATGTCTCAGCTGAAATTTGGACCCATAAAGACTGTTCTCTATGTGTGTTATGTGAAGAGGGTGGCAGCATATGTGTTACAGGTGTGAAGAGGGTGACAGCATATGTGGTACAGGCAGGGCCGGTGCAAGATGATTTGGCGCCCAAGGCAAGCCTTTAGATGTGCGCCCCCTTGAAAGTTTTGATAAGCTAATGTAGGTACAGTAACCCATTACTACATTGTTTCTAACTCTCCAAACACCACTGATAACATAATTTTCATCTTGTGGCTTTATTACTTCATCCATGCAAATAACCCATTATTGTTAGTACATTAAGTCAATAAATCCTTGACGTAAATGTCAATGAAACAATTTTTAGTTATTTTTTTTATTTTAGGGTAATCTTTAAAAAATTATAACATATCATAAGCATTTAGCTCGCTCCAGCCTCCTGCAAGTTATAACCTACTATTATTACATCATTATTATATACATGTAGTGCAAAATACGATACTTGTGAGTTGTGACCAGTCATTGGTCGGACAATATATTAAATTGACATCTTAAGTATAAATAGAAAAAGCTTAATGGTGAGCTGTAACAGTTATGAATAAAAATAATTGCAACTCTGACCAAGCCACATTAAAAAATTATTTACATTAAAAACTTAATACAATCACCTGGCCAGTCTCAGTGGGATTATGTTATGCGAGGTCAAACTTCAGAGGTCAGGTAACCTTGCCTCATCCCGACAAAGGCAGGAAGGGACGGCTCAGCCGCCCTGGCAGTAAGGGAGGGGAGGGTATGGTGGGGTTGGGAGAAGGGTTCCTCAGATGTCAGCCTTCAGGTCACTGCTCGACAGTTCTCCAGGCCGCGAAAGATAAGGACCCGGGTTAGTCCCTCCGGGGGGTTAACGAATAATATTAAAAAAGAAAACACAGTCGACTACCGTCTAACTACCCTCGCCTCCCTCCGACCCCCCCCCCTCCTAACATTCTGCTCCGACCCTCCACGGCTCCACCAGTGTCCACCACAGTTTTCCCTTCATTTTTAATTTTATCCAAGTTTGCCCTGAATTTGTGGCGCCCCCAGATGTTGGCGCCCTAGGCGATTGCCTAGTTCGCCTAGTGGGTAGCGCCGGCCCTGGGTACAGGTGTGAAGAGGGTGGCAGCATATGTGGTACGGGTGTGAAGAGGGTGGCAGCATATGTGTTACAGGTGTGAAGAGGGTGGCAGCATATGTGGTACAGGTGTGAAGAGGGTGGCAGCATATGTGTTACAGGTGTGAAGAGGGTGGCAGCATATGTGTTACAGGTGTGAAGAGGATGGCAGCATATGTGTTACAGGTGTGAAGAGGGTGGCAGCATATGTGGTACGGGTGTGAAGAGGGTGGCAGCATTTCTGTGGCTTCCCAGCGGTTAGTGGGTGGATTGGGTGGGAGGAGCTGTGGTGAGGGTGGAAGGGTAGGGTGCATGGTGGTGTAATAATAATAATAATAATAATTAACGGTTTATTGAAAGAGCTTGGCAGCCAGAAGGCTGAAAATATACAGTTACATATTTGGGGAATGGGTTACGAATTACAAATAATGTACAAGTGACATAAGTGACACAAATAAGACATATAGTAACTTAGATGGGGATCAGCTCAAAATACAGTTCATTTCAACATAGTGTGTGGTGGGCCAGCAGCCAAGGTAGTGGTGGAGGTGAAGGTGGGTGGGCAGGCAGTCAGGGTGGGCGGGCAGGCGGGCAGTCAGGGTGGGCGGGCAGGCGGGCAGTCAGGAGTGGAGTGGGCAGGCGGGCGGGCAGTCCAGGGTGGGCGGGCGGGCGGGCGGGCAGGCAGTCAGGGTGGGCGGGCGGGCGGAGCGGGCAGGCAGTCAGGTGGGCGGGCGGGCGGGCGGGCAGTCAGGGTGGGCGGGCAGGGCAGGCAGTCAGGGTGGGCGGGCGGGCGGGCGGAGCCCAGTCAGGGTGGGCGGGTGGGTGGGCGGGCGGGCGGGCAGGCAGTCCAGGTGGGCGGAGCGGGCGGGCAGGCAGTCAGGAGTGGAGCGGAGCGGGCGGGCAGGCAGTCAGGGTGGGCGGGCGGGCGGCGGGCAGTCAGGAGGTGGGCGGGCAGGCAGGCAGTCAGGGTGGAGCAGGCAGGCAGGCAGTCAGGGTGGGCGGGCGGGCAGGCAGTCAGGGCGGGCGGGCGGGCAGTCAGGACGGGCAGGGCAGTCAGGGCAGGCAGGCAGGCGGGCGGGCGGGCAGGCGGAGGCGGGCAGTCAGGGCGGGCGGGCGGGCGGGCAGTCAGGGCGGAGCAGTCAGGGCGGAGCAGGCAGGCAGACGGGCGGTCAGGAGTGGGCAGGCCGGGCCGGTCAGGGTGGGCGGGCGGGCGGTCAGGGTGGGCGGGCGGTCAGGGTGGGCGGACGGTCAGGGTGGGCGGACAGTCAGGGTGGGCGGACAGTCAGGGTGTGCAGGCAGGCAGGTAAGCAAGTCGGGTGACACACATACACACACAATCAACATTCAAGCACCACCACCGCCCAGGGCAAGAACTGAGTGTGGTCACCCCGGCATCCGACCGCAGATTCCAAGGCTTTCATCTCACATGAATTTCAATGCCACGATCACCAATTCCTGGAAGCTGATCAATTGAGTTAGATCATCAATTCCTGGAAGCTGATCAATTGAGTTAGATCACCAATTCCTGGAAGCTGATCAATTGAGTTAGATCATCAATTCCTGGAAGCTGATCAATTGAGTTAGATCATCAATTCCTGGAAGCTGATCAATTGAGTTAGATCATCAATTCCTGGAAGCTGATCAATTGAGTTAGATCACCAATTCCTGGAAGCTGATCAATTCAGAGTTACTAAATTGATTTTCATTACGATTAAGTGAGTTATGTTAGATTAGGTTAGGTTAGGTTCATTACGATAAAAATGTGAGTGTATTAAACAATTAAGTTCAAAGAATGTATATCTCTCAACTATAATGACAACCCGAGTGTCTGGGGTGTACCTGGAAGTGTCAGAGGAGTACCTGGGAGTGTCTGAGGTGTACCTGGGAGTGTCTGAGGTGTACCTGGGAGTGTC
>NW_024723409.1:0-12500 GCF_018991925.1 Homarus americanus
TTGACGACGGGTGGATTTTAACCCAACTTAACCTAACTCAACCTAGCCTAACCCAACCTAACCCAACAGAGACTTGTTAGACCACCCAGGGGCCAGTCAGCACACACACACACACACACACACACACACACACACACACACACACACACACACACACACACACACACACACACACACACACACACACACACACACACACACATACACACACACACACACACACACACACACACACACACACACACACACACACACATACACACACACACACACACACACACACATACACACACACACACACCTGATTGCCTCATTTAAGATACGATCCAAAGATGGATTATCAAACGATCTTTATTTTCTTACCTGTGAGAAAGTATATCTAATTGGTTCACTTAAGATACGATAGGAAGAAGGATATGTTCAGAATGTCGTACATTACCAGCTCCCAACACCAGCACCACCATCACCACCAGCACCGCCAGCACCACCATCACCAGCAACACCAGCACTTCCATCACCATCACCACCATCACCACCATCTGCATCACCACCACATCACCATCATCACCATCACATCCCATCACCACCTGCATTACAATCATCACCACATCACCACCAGCACCACGTAGTACCCCATAACACCTCTCACCACCAGCACCAACATGACCACCATCACTATGCACCAATCACCTGTTGACCAGCAGCACTACCATCACCTCCATCACCACCATCACCACCAGCACCACCATCACCACCATCACTGCCATCACCACCATCACCATCGGCACCATCACCACCATCACTACCAGCAGCGCCACCGTCGCCGCCATCACCACCACAGCACCACCAGCACCACCAGCACCACCATCACCACCACATCAACACCTCAGCACCACCATCACGCACGGTCACCACCAGCACCACTCACCACCAGCACCACTCCAGCACCACCATCACCACCATCACTCACTCACCACCATCACCACCATCACTTGGCTCACACCACTACCACTACCACCACTCCCTACCACCACTCACCACCTCCACCACACTTTTAAATGGTGCAGACTGCAGGCATATCTGCAGTAAGCACCAGGTTGTTTAGGTGAGTGATCGTTTATTTACACCTGGTGAGTGGAGAGCTCTTGTTGGTCCTCGTGTTGTGTACTCTTGTATGAGAGAGAGAGAGAGAGAGAGAGAGAGAGAGAGAATTACTGGACCTTAAACCCAGTTTTGGAGAGAGGATTGAGAGGAAACTGAAGAAAAATTGAGAGACTGGCAGGATACTAAAAGAGAATTTGAGAGATGGCTGAGGGACTGGAAACTGTATATTGAAGGAGACTGAAATTGAGATACTTTAGGAGGCAGATACTGAGGGGAGATTGAGAGACATTGAGAAATAGGTGGAGACTGAAAGATACCTAAAGCAGCTCCTGAGATTGAGGCATACTTTAGGGAGCACAGAGAGAGGAGAGATAGTGAGACAGGACTTGGTAATACAAGCCAACCACCAGAAGGCAAGATCACAGCGGAGAGGAGGAGGAAAGAGGGAAGGAAGAGAGTTAAGGATTAAAGGAAGGACGAGGGAGGGAAGGAGGGAGAAAAGGAAGGGGAGGAAGAGGGATACAGAGCAGAGGAAGGTAGAGGAAGAGGAAAGGAATGTAAGAGAAGGAGAAAAGGAAGGAAGAGAGGAATGAAGGAGGGATGAAGTGAAGAGTTTCAAGTCCTTGTTAAGATTCAACACGTTAGGGGAGAGAGGGGAAGAGGGGAGAGAGAGGGACTATAAAGGAGAGAGGAGGCGGGAGGAGAGAAGGTGAGGAGGCAGGAGAGGAGGAGAGGATGGAGGGAGGCAGCAGGAGGTAAGGAAGGAGGCGGTGCAGTTGGAATGGCTTTATGATTCGCCAATACCCTCAGTTAGAGAGAGAGAGATGGCAGAGGCTTGTTGTGATTCGCCAGGAAGGAAATGTGGAGGAGCGGGTGAAGGAGGGAGGAAGGAGTGATCAGATTCAGCCCTCCTCCCTCAGTTATGATGAGGAACGGCTGGGGCACCCACAGCCAGTAAGTGCTTGATACTAAGTAATGTTCCCTGCGCTGAGACGGGGGAGGGAGAGGGGAGGGAGGGAAGACAGATGGGGGAAGGGATAGAGAGAAGAAAGGAGGAAGACGGAGAGAGAGGGAGAGGGATGGAGGAGAGAGAGAGGGAGTAGAGTAGAGTAGGAGAGCCAGATTAATTCTCAAAGGTTCCTACACTTACCGAATAAATAACACACAGCACGGTAGAGTCTCAAAGAATTGTGCTGCCATTTTGATCACTATAAAGACAGTAGCTTAAATGAGTTTAAAGAATTTCTAAATAATTATTTAGATGAAAACAAAATTAATTATTGACCATTTTAGAATACACGTTATGTCATAAGTGAGTTCTGGAATTCTAGTTACGACACAAAACAAAAAGTTATCATAGGAGCCTTTGAGGAACCTAAGATTGTGCCCTGTGAATAAGGGTGGAGACTTTCACGTGTCTAGAGAGAGAGAGAGAGAGAGAGAAAGAGAAAGAGAGAGAGAGAGAGATGTGTGGGATGTGTGAGAGTGTCTAGTGATGCGATAATGGTGGTGGTGACAGACACAAGAGAAAGTGAAGTTCTTTCTTTGATACTGGAATGCTGAGGCTGCACCTCTCTCTCTCTCTCTCTCTCTCTCTCTCTCTTATCTTTCTTTTTTGTTTCTCTGACTCTGGCATGACCCTTCTGTGTGTGTGTGTGTCTGTCTGTGTGTGTGTGGCTGTGTGTGTGTGTGTGAGTTAAGGCTTTTACTGGAATTCATGTGAGAAATCTCCCTGAAGTGAGAGAGAGAAAGTGTGAGAGACCAGCTTCTTCTCACTTGAGGGTAGGAGATCTATCTATTCATCTATCTATCTATCCCATAGAGGGTGATGCCATGAGTCTCCTTTCCTCCTCTTCTTTTTTTCGATACCTCCTTCCCCCCTCCTTCACCCCTCTTTCCCATTCCTCCCTCCCACTGACCCCCCTCCCTCTCTCTTCCATTTCTCCCACCCTTTCTTTCCTCTTTTTCTATCTCTCCATCTCTCTCCCTTCCCCTCACCCTTGGTCCATGGATTCTGTCTCTCAACAGGCTGGAGAAGTGTTTACGGTGCTCACAGATATTCTCTATTTTATGCAAATTATAGAGGCGAGGGAGTTAGTGGTCGATACTTGTGGGGAAGTGGTGTGTCTTAGAGAGAGAGAGAGAGAGAGAGAGAGGGAGAGAGAAAGGGAGAGAGAGAGAGAGAGAGAGGCTACACTCAGGATGACACAGACAGACCACACTATAGTGTGTGTGTGTGTGTGTGTGTGTATGTGTGTAAGAGAAGACTTCGACATACACACACATATTCAACTCCTAAACACTTTAACTACACACATTTACATACCAGCAGAGTTGTTATATGTATACACACACACACACACACACACACACACACACTACCGTGACGTCATTGCTTTACACTCAGGTCGTGTGCTGGGTCACGTCACTAAGCATTAATAGACAAGGTACGTAAAGGAAAAATAGTTAGAATAAGAATTGACCAGTGACTTTGATAAAGACTTAGCAGGGAAACATTCTTTCACGCGAGAGAGAAATAAAAAGCAGTTTGGTCTGGTTAAAATGGTGTGAAGTTTTGCTGATTTTACTGGAGCTTAAAATATATTGGTGTGTGTTGGACCTTGCATGTGAAGTATGTTGTGGTGAAGTAAGTGTTAGGGGGTGTGTGGAGTGAGTGTGGTTAGGGTAGGTGTGGGGGCTGTGTGTGTGTGTCAATTTCTTCCTTGTGCCTTACCATTAGTCACCTTTCTACACTAGCCTTTAACTCTTTTCCACAACCAACCCTTTCCCCTCCCTCCCCCCCTCCCTTCCTGTCCCCTCCCTCCCCCTCCCTCCCTCCCTCCCTCCCTCCTCCCCTGCTCCTTCCTCCTTCCCCCCTCCCTCCCTCCCTCCTTCCCTCCCTCCCTCCTTCCGTCCTCCCTCCTTCCCCCTCTCCCCCTCCCTCCGTCCCTCCCTCCTCCCTCCTCTTCTTCCCCCTCCCTCCTCCCTCCCTCCCTCCCTCCCTCCCCCCTCCCCCTCCTTCCTCCCTCCCTCCCTTCTTCCCTCCCTCCTCCCCTCCCTCCCCTCCCTTCTTCCTCCTTTCCCTCCTCCTCCTTCTTCCTCCTCCCTCCCTCCTCCCTCCCTCCCTCCCTCCCTCCCTCCCTCCCCACCAGAAAGAGGTGAAGAACAATAGTGAGAATAAATAATCACTCTTTTGAATCATTAATACCATTAAGTGAGTGATGGTGATTTACAGCAGCTATGGATGGTGGGTTAGAGCTTTTCGTAAACGTTAATAGTGTAAATTAATAATGTCTCTATATATATTTACATATTTTCATTATTACATTTTACAGTGATTAATTAATTTTTCATTGTATTTTATTTATTTTTTATTTATCGATGCTGTCATTATCGCCCTGCCCACTTCTCCTTTTTTATGGAATCAATCACATCCATCCTGCGCGCGCACTCTGTTTACATGTGAGAGTAACTCTGAAAATCAACATCCGTAAATTATATATAAACGTTTATATATATGGAACACAGTACGAGAGGTCAGGGTCACCAGTTGTTGTTAATTGTATGTGCGTTACAGAGCTGTCAGGCCATTAACTACGTCACCAGTGTCACACACTGCTCCAGCTCAAAACTGCCTCACGATAATTAAATTGGATGACCGTCCAGACCATTTTATTGACCCTACTAAAGTTAACTAACCTAGTGTGTGTGTGTGTGTGTGATTTATATAGCTATAAGTTCACTCTGACAACTTCCCCTCCCCTTCCTCCCATTCTCCCCTTCCCTTCCCATCCCCACCCCCTTCCCCTTACCACCTCCTGAGCACCTGCTGGACACCTGGGGTTAAAATGTCATAGGATAAATGAGTTATATAGTCTAGTTTTAGGGTTAGGTTAGGGTTAAAGTTTAAGTTCGAGGAATGACCCTGGTGTATTGGTAACAATACACACACACACACACACACACACACACACACACACACATGTCATACACACACATGCATATATGTTGTCTGAGCTAATACCTTGTCTCTGGCTTTTTACCAGGTAAGATCAATGTTCCTACAAGGTGTGTATCCCTGATATTCTCTCTTCCCTAATTGAAATATTATTATTGTAACTATAAACATCTCTCTCTCTCTCTCTCTTCTTCTTCTTCTTTCTCCTCTCTCTTACCTCATTTTCTTTATTCTTTGCCTAAGGCTTTACTCAGCCATTTTTTCCTCGTGTTTGTTCGTCTGAGACTTGTTTATTTTTGCTTTTAGTTCCCGTGTGTTTGTTTATGTGTGTGTGTGTGTTATCTTTTTTTTCTTCTTGTTTGTCTAATGTCTGCCGTCTCCCTCTCTCTCTTCCTTTTCACCATCTCCCCACTCCCTTTCTCCTCCCCTTGAATCCCCCTCCTCCCATCTCCCTCCTTCCTTCTCCCCTGTCTTCCTCTCCTTTTCTCCCTCACTCCCTCCCTCCCTCCCCTTCCTCTCTTTATCCACTTCTCCCTCAATTCCCTCTACCTCTATTTCCTCCCTCCTCCTTATTCCCTCCCTTCCTCATTTTCCCTCTCTCCTCCCTGTCTCCCTTCCTTTCTCCCTGCCTCCCTCTTCTAGTCCTTGGGTACCGTTCCATCGATTGGTCTCCCCAGAGCGGGTGATAAATCACCGAGGCGTTTTTCAACAGAGATCGTGTGTACAGTTACCCCCGTGCAAACCCTCACCACAAGTCATCGATCACTTCTGACTGCTGGAGGTTGTCGTCATCGTGGCTGCCAGGCACCCACACCCACACACACACACACACCTCAAGTAATGAGGGGTAGGAGGAGAGGCCATCGTCCATCAGTCATCGCCTTCACACACACACACACACACAGACACACATGTCAAGAGCCACGCGGGTGATCTTTGGTCTATAAAAAAGAAACTGATTGATTGACTGACTTACTGTACGTGTGTGAGTCGTCGTAGGAGTGGACTCTCTAACGGGGAAGGATGATAGCGTTTGCACAATTTTTATCCTCTCAGATTTCATGGCGTTTTATTCACCTAAGTAGAACAACATTGTAAAAAAAATATAGGTGTTTGGCTATACAAGATTTTCTTTGATGAGGTTAGAATTACCGAATAACAAGGTCGTTTCGGTCATCAAAGGTTAATTCATCGTCTAACTCAGTCTTATTAACCATTCAGAGACCATAGACAGACATGCCACCACGACGACACGACACGGGTACATCAACAGTCACTCCTTACAAAGTCCCATTGCTCTTAGCCATTTCCAGTCACTCCTTGGCCAGTTCCAGTTATTCTTGGGCCAGTTCTGTTATTCCTTGGCCAGTTTCAGTCATTCCTGGGCCAGTTTCACTCACTCCTTGGCCAGTTCCAGTCATTCTCGTGGGCCAGTTTCACTCACTCCCTGGCCAGTTCCAGCCGCCTGGCCAGTTCCAGTCATTCTTGGCCAGTTTCACTCACTCCTTGGCCAGTTCCAGTCACCTTGGCCATCCACGACTACTACACTGCTTTTTACGCTGCTACTTAACGGTGTAAAGTTCCTGCTTATCTGGTAACGTTTGTTTATCTTCTTGCAATTTTATCTCTGGTGCTAATAATTCATTGTCTTAGCGTATTATATGGTATAGGTGTTTACGTATGACAATTGAAGTAGACAGTTTGTTTTTATTTGTTTTATTGAGTTATTATTGGTGCTTGTGTTATGTTATACGTGGATGCTGTTATATCACACACACACACACACACACACACACACACACACACACACACACACACACACACACACACACACGTCCACTTAAGCTGATTTTGAGACTATTAACTTATTAGTTTTAAGTGATCTATTGTCCTTCTTCTCCTTCTTCCTCCTCCTTCCCTCCTCCTCTTCTTCCTCCTCCTTTCTCCTCCTTTCTACCTCTTCCCTCCTTATCATCAATTATGTTATATCTAGCCCCCTTTTATCACGCTCCTTCTCATCTATTCGAGTTTATCATTCACCGTTTCCAATTTCTTTATCAGGGCTATTCTTATTCGTTTGTTATCGTTCTTTGTTATTTGTCTCTGTTTATCGGTTTCTTCTTGTTTACTCTTCTTTCATCATCTCTCTTCTATAAATCTGTAAATTTGGAAAGGGTGGAAAGGAGGAAGGGAGAGAGTGAGAGGAGGGTGGACAGGAGAAAGGGAGATAGAGAGAGAGAGAGAAGGAAGAAGGAAGATAGAAAGCAAATGATTAAAGAGAACATGAAGGAGAGGTTTAGACACGGCTGAAGGGAGGCAAAAGGGATTAGTGATGAAAGGGTTAAAGGAAGGGAGATTATATACCAGCTGAAGGAGATTGTGATGCAGGAAAAATTGTGAATTAATGGTTTGGAAGGAGATTAGGCGTTGGTGGGTTGATAGTAAGGGGAATAGTGGTTGGAGGGAGATGGGGGGAAATTAGTTATTGGAGGAGAGGTAGTAGGAAATTAGTGCCTAGAAGGAGATTAGTGCCTGGAAGGGAGATGGTAAGGGAGATTAGTGCCTGGAAGGGAGATTAGTGCCTGGAAGGGAAATTAGTGCTTGGAAGGGAGATGGCAAGGGAGAATAGTGCCTGGAAGGGAGATTAGTGCCTGGAAGGGAAATTAGTCCTTGGAAGGGAGATACTAAGGGAAATTAGTGCTTGGAAGGGAGATAGGAAGGGAAATTAGTCAAAATTTCCACACGGTTTTTCCACATAAAATTAAACAATACTATTTAGTCATGATATATCTTCAATATACATTACGAAGGACAACACTACATACATACAGACAATTTATATAGATATCAACATCGATACATTAACTTAAGCTTCTTGGATGTGTATAAATTATCAAATAGACTTTTATGATATTACTCATCAATTATCAATAGATATTATGCTATATTAGATTATATAAATTATCAGATTTTTATTACAAATTATCAATACTAATAATTCTATGGTTTTTCCAGTTATATACATTACCTGATCGCCTTATGACAATTCATCAATATACATTAATTTATATATCTAGTTGCTATATAAATTAGCTCTGTAGCCTGACTTTAATAAAAAGAAGACAGTAGTAAGGTTGAACTTAACATAAATGGGTAATATGCAAATTTAAATACGTAGTGGACATGTGTTATGTAAATGAGGTTGGGTGTAATTTGATGTCATTTATACTAATTACTTGTGATTTACCTGTAATGATGAGATAATTAGGAGACTGATTAAGGTGTGTGTGTGTGTGTGTGTGTTTAGGTAGAGATTATATTATGTTTCTCTGTCTGTCTGTCAGCCTGTCTCTCTTGGCTGTGAGAACTCCGTGGTACTGGGCCCAACTACGTCAGGTTCTGTCAGCGTAGTTTATTCGGTCGGGTCTTACTGTCAGTTATTGGGTGATTACAAAAAGTAATTTCTCATCTGACAGCTTCAATGCCTCTCGGGTCGTTGGGTGAGGAGAGAGAGAGAGAGAGAGAGAGAGGAGGACTTACCATCACCCATCTTCACTTCTCTCACTCTTCCGTCACCCTCACCCTCTTCCTCACACCCCTCACCTTCCTCCTCACCTCACTCCTTCCCTCACCCTCACCCTTCCCTCACCCTCTTCCCCCTCACCCTTCCCCACCCCTTCCCCCACCCTCACCCTTCCTCACCCCTCACCTTCCCTCACCCCACCTTCTCCTCACCCTCACCCCTTCCCTCACCCCTCACCCCTTCCTACCTCCTCACCCCTCACCCAGCTCACTCAAGTAAGCAACATACAGAGAATTACTTGAGTCAGTTGAGCAGAGTTAATATATTATCACATGCAAATTTGGTCCCAGGTCTCTCTCTCTCTCTCTCTCTCTCTCTCTCTCTCTCTCTCTCTCTCTCTCTCTCTCTCTCTCTCCTCCTTCCTCTCCCCCCTCCATTCCTTCCGTCCTTCTATCCTCCCTCCTCCTCTCCTTCCTATCTTCCTTCCCTCATTAGTCTTACCTTCCTCCTACTTAAAACCTTCCTCTCTTATTTCTTTTCCCCTTTACCGCCTTTCCTTCTCCGTCACTTTCCGTCCTCCCGTCCGCCTTTCCGCCCTCTCCGTCCGCCTTTCCGTCCTCCGTCTAAGAATGGTAAACACGATGACCTATTACAAATTCTCCTGTATTTCTCCTTTTATTCTTCGTGTATTATGTATGCCTCTTTCTCTGGATTACTGATGGTGTTATTGTTCTGTTAGGGAAGAAGGGAGAGAGGAGGAAGAGGAAGGAAGAGGAGAAGGTGGTAGAAAGGAGGAAGAAGGAAGTAGAAGGGTAAAAGAGCGGAAGAGGAGATAGTGGTGGAAGGATGGAGGAAGATGAAGAATAAGAGGAGTGGAAGGTGGTGGAGGAAGAAGAGGAATATAGAAAGAAGGAGGAGGTAGGGTCGACGGAGGAGGAGGAGGAGCAGGAGGAGGAGGTTGGGTTGATGGAGGAGGAGGAGGGCAGGAGGAGGAGGTTGGGTTGATGGAGGAGGAGGAGGAGGAGCAGGAGGAGGAGTTGGGTTGATGGAGGAGGAGGAGCAGGAGGGAGGAGGTTGGGTTGATGGAGGAGGAGGAGGAGCAGGAGGAGGAGGTTGGGTTGATGGAGGAGGAGGAGGAGCAGGAGGAGGAGGTAGGGTTGATGGAGGAAGAGGAGGAGGATAAGGATTTAGGAAGGAAGGAAGGAAGGAAGGAAGAGTTCAGGAGATTAAAGATAAGAATGAAGAAAGGAGCAGGAATGGAGGAATTAAGAAGGAAGGAATTAAGGGAGGAGTGAAGGAAGGAAGGAAGGAAGAATTAAGGGATTAAGGAAGGAATGAAGGAAGGAAGAAAGGAAGGAATTAAGGGAGGAAGGAGCAGAATTATATAGTTGTTGAAGCAAGTCTCGGTCTTAATAATAATTCTCAATGGTAGTATAAACGTCTGGCCGAGTTGAGGTTTACTAGTGGAGGGAAGGAGGAGGAGGGAGGGAGGGTAGGAGGGAAGGAGGGAGGGTAGGAGGGAGGGAGGTCAGGAATTAAGGTTTACTGTTGGTACTAGTGGAGGGAGGGAGGGAAGGAGGGTCGGGGGTGGTTTACTGCTGGTACTAGTGGAGGGAGGGAGGAGAGGAGGAGGGAGGTAAGAATGAGGGGGGAAGGAAGGAGGAAACAGGCAAACACACATAGAGATAAAGGAAAGGAGAGAAAGAATAAAAAAAAGAGAATGAGAGAGAAAGAGATGAGAGAATTCTCTCTCTCTCTCTCTCTCTCTCTCTCTCTCTCTCTCTCTCTCTCTCTCTCTCTCTCTCTCTCTTTTCTTAACCTCCTTGCTTTCACCCCCACTCATTACCCCTACCTCCCCACCCTCCTCCCCTACCATCCCCCATCCTTCTCCTCCTCCCCCCCCTCATCACCACCACCACCACCAACCCCAGACCTCTTGCATAATTAATCCCTATGTATGCAAATTTGTTCCTAGATCCCCCACCGCCCCCCCTCACCGCCCCCCCCCCTCGCCCCCCACCAAGCAATACCGACTTTGTGTTGCTCGTTACTAAGTCTACCATTATCTACCTGTCTAATCTACCTGTCTCGTCTACCTGTCTAATCTACCTGTCTAATCTACCTGTCTCATCTACAGCTCATCTACCTGTCTCATCTACCTGTCTCATCTACCTGTCTAATCTACCTGTCTAATCTACCTGTCAAAATTATAAATCTTCTCTGTCTACTTCTGTGTATTTGTTTCAGTTATCATTCCTGTCTGTCTACTTGTATCTGTCTGTCTAAATTATAAATCCTCTCTATCTGTCTAATCTACCTGTCCATCTGTCTTTGTTACCTGTTTTTGTTAATTTATTTTGTTGTTTTTCCCATAGTTACAGTTAATTTAATTGTTTTATATCTGTTTATTTACTAATTATTTTTCCTCTCTCTCTCTCTCTCTCTCTCTCTCTCTCTCTCTCTCTCTCTCTCTCTCTCTGTCTCTCTCTCTCCCTCTCCTATTTCTCTCTTCCTCTCCCTCTTTCCCTCCCTTCCTCTCCCTCTCCTCTCCCTCCCTTCCTCTCCCTTCCTCTCCCTCTCCCTCCTTCCTCTCCCTTCCTCTCCCTCTTTCCCTCCCTTCCTCTCCCTCCCTCTCCCTATTTCTCTTCCTCTCCCTCTCCCTCCCTTCTCTCCCTCTCCCTCCTCCCCTCCCTATTTCTCTTCCTCTCCCTCCTTCCTCTCTCCCTCCCTCTCCCCCTCTCTCCCTCCTTCTCCCTCTCTCTCCCTCCTTCTCCCTCTCTCCCTCCTACTAACACACACAGCACTGCCAATTACACCACTTTGTATAATTCATTATTGACATGTAAATTAAAGTCAACCTTCGTCGTGCCTCTTAGGTTATTGGTCATTATTTCTGCTCTCTCTCTCTCTCTCTCTCTCTCTCTCTCTCTCTCTCTCTCTCTCTCTCTCTCTCTCTCTCTCTCTCTCTCTCTCTCCTCCCTCACCCCACATCAGTCAAAACCTCAGCAGCCTCGTCTCACTCACTGGTTCTCTCCCCAGGTATGTAAGTGCAGGTAGCTCAGGTTCACTTCCATTTACCTGTGTGAAACTCGGGCATTTTTAAAACCAGCCAACGTTTGCTAGAGAGAGAGAGAGAGAAAGAGAGAAGAGAGAGAGAGTAGTGTGAAGAGAGAGAGAGGATTGTTCCCATGGCGTGACTCACTGGGAGAGAGGTGAGTGGGATGAGGTGGGGTATAGTGGGGTGGGGTGGGGAGTATAGTGGGGTGAAGGTGGGGGAGTGTAGTGGAGGTGAAGGTCGGGGGAGAGTCGTGAGGGTGAGGTGGGAGAGAAGTTGTGGGGTGAGAAGAGTAATGGGACGGTGGTATGCTCCCATTCACCCATTCCTCCCCATCCCTCCAGCACCCCTATATATTCCCCATTCCCCATTAGTCGTTCAATAAATTTACAAACCAATTTCAAGTCTGGTGATTGCTACACCCAGTAGTTACATACATACATACATACATACATACATACATACATACATACATACATACATACAAAGGTTCAACCATAGATCAGGAAGAAAAGATAAAGAATAGAGGAATAAATAAAAAGCGATAAACAACAACAACAACAACAACAACAACCAACAACAACAACAACAAAAACAACACCAATAACAAAGTCGCTGAAATGTAACAGGATACGACCTCATTTGCATACACACATTTAATTATGCAACGAGTGGGATACTAGCGCGACCCCTTTATGTTGTGTGTGAGCATTCTAAAGAGGGGGGGAGTAGGTGGGGGGGAGGTGGGGAGAGAGATGGGGGAGGAAGGAAGGAGGGAGGAAGGAAGGAAGGATAGACAATATACATCAATTAAGATAAATGAAAAAGTAATTGGGCCATGGGAGAATAAACGATGGAAT
>NW_024723409.1:17500-22500 GCF_018991925.1 Homarus americanus
CACCACACCCCCCTCCACCACACCATACACCACCACACACCCCTCCCACCACACCATACACACCTTCCACCACACCACACACCCCTCCACCACCATACACACCCTCCACCACACCATACACACCTTCCACCACACACCCCTCCACCACACACCACCCCCCTCCCACCATACACACCTTCCACCACACCATACACCCCCACCACCCCCATACACCTTCCACCACACCATACACCCCTCACCACACACCATACACACCTTCCACCACACCACCCCCTCCCCACACCACCTTCCCACCTTCCACCACACCATAAACCCCTCCACCACACCATACACACCCTCCACCACACCATACACCCCTCACCACACCATATACCCCCACCCACCATACACCTCCACCACACCATACACACCTTCCCACACTACCCCCTCCACCACATACACACACCTTCACCACACCATACCTTCCACCACACCATAAACACTCTCTCACACCATACTCCTCCACACCACCTTCCACCACACATACACACCTTCCACCACACCACATACCTTCACACACCATACACCCCTCCACCATACACCTTCACCACACCATACCTTCACCACCATACCTTCCACCACCATACACACCTTCCATCACACCATACCTCTCACCACACCTTACACACACACCATACACACCTTCACCGCACCATACACCCCCTCCCACCATATCACTACACACAACTTCCACCCACCATACACACCTTCCACCACACCCATCACACCTTCCCACCACCATACACACCTTCCACCACACCATACACACCCTCCACCACACCATACACACACCCTTCCACCACACCATACACACCTTCCACCACACCCCACACCTTCCACCCACACACCATACACCTTCCACCACCTCCACCTTCCACCACCACCCCTACACCACCCTCCACCACACCATACACACCTTCCACCCACTACCTTCCACACCATACCTTCACCACCATACACACCTACCATACACACCCTCCACCACACCACCTTCCCCCATACACCCTCACCACCATACACCCTCCACCACCATACACCCTTCCACCACACCCCCTCCACCATACACCCCTCACCACACCCACCCCCTCCACCACCACCACACACCTTCCACCACACCATACTCCCCTCCACCATACACCCCCTCCACACATACACCCCTCCCACCATACACCCCTCCCCACCTTTTCCCCCTCCCACCACACCATACACACCTTCACCCACACCCACCCTCCCCTCCACACCCTACACCCCTCCACCCCATACCCCTCCACAACACCATCCCCTCCACCACACCATACACCTTCCACCACCATACACCCTTCCACCACACCACACACCTTCCACCACACCATACACCCTCCACCACACCATACACACCTTCCACCACACCATACCCCTCCATCACACCATACACACCTCCACCACCATACACACCTCCACCACCACCACACACCCTCCACCACACCATACCCCTCCATCACGCCTTAACTAATGGTGACAATGTAATATGAGGGACCTACTATGACGTCACATGTCCTATCACACCCTTTCTGGTGTCGCATTATGGGGAGAGGAGGAAGAGGAGGGCAGTGAATGTGTGAGAATCCCATCAGCTGTGTCAACACGGTGCTGCAAAGTCTGTTTACCTTCGTACCGTGATAGTGGGTGAGGATAATTTTCTAATCCTGCAGGCTCTGGTTGTGATGAAGTCGAGAAAAATTATTAATAAAATGGCTCTAATGGCGAAAAATGCGAGGTGGAGTCCCCAGGCCTTGTTATGGTGTAAGGAAGGAAGGAGAAACCTTAGAAATAGGTATATAATGAAGAAATATCCGTTTTAAGTTTCAAGGCACAATATAATACGAAAATGACTATCAAATGGTTCTCCACTGCAGTAAAGGAGGCCCCTCCGGATCTCCCAAGTCGTATATGCTCGAGAGGACGAGAAAAGAGACCTTTAAAACGAATACGTATATTAGTGACGTCGTTAAATTTCCAGACCAGATGGTTGACTATAAGAACACACACACACACACACACACACACACACACACACACACACACACACACATGAGCAAAGCTTTTAAAATGATAAATATATATGTTGAGTAAAGGTCCCACCACTATTACCTTTGGCTGATCGGGTTATGGAAAGGAGGAGAAATATAACGGATAACGACGACATAAAGCGAGAGAAAGAGACGATAAGATAACCAGGATAGATGGACGAAATGAAATTGATCACCTGACTGAAACAAAAGATTGCAAGGTCTCGGTCGTTGCAAGACGAGAATTAAGTAAAATATAGTTATTGAAATGGTGAAAATAACTTCGTTTTTTTTCTCACTAAAACTTGATTTAATTACGAAAAAAAGGCTTTATGGCTTTACAAATAAATACAAGAATCGAGAGAAAAAAAAAAGCCTGAGAGTTTTCACCAAGTTCGATTAAATGGCAGGAAAAAATGGGAAAAAAACAGCTATCAAAGGAAAAAAAAATCCCAATAATTTTGTTTCCTCCACGACAAGATGGTGAATGAGACAAAGAGAAAACAAATCACAAAATATTGATCGTGATGGTGAAGAAGAGTGTGTGTGTGTGTTTTCAAGGCTGACTGGTGACAAGGGAACAAGAAAACGTCTTTAAAATGACAATCTAAACAAAAGTAACAAAAGGAAAAAAAAAGAAAAAAAACTCACTGTGTCTCTTGCAGGACCAGATCAAAGGTGGAAATAAGAACGACGGAGAATAGGTTTTAGAAATGCCTCCACAGAAACAGGGATGAGTTGGTTTATCTTACTGGTGATAAGTCAGTGTGTGTGTGTGTGTGGTAAAAAGCGTTGATAAGAATGCAAACACTTGGAACATTCACATTTGGGGTGTGTGTGTGTGTGAGATGTGTATGTTAATGTGTGTGTGTGTGTGTGTGTGTGTGTCTTAAGGTGAAAAGGTCATGTATTAAAACTGCACACCTTGCTCGGTGCTGTCACATGAGTTACAACAATACAGGTACATGAAGAATAAAAAAATACAAAACAAGATAATTACAATGAGACTGACACTAAGCCCCTCTGTGTGTGTGTGTGTACGTGTGTGTGTGTGTGTGTGTGTACGCTGGCACTATACACAGGAGAGACCGGTAGGTGGTAATCCGATCTTATCATGGTATTACTGTCACACACACACATACACACACACACACACACACACACACACACACACACACACACACACACACACACTCACACACACACACACACACACACACGCTGGCTTTTGAGGAACTTACATTGTTGTTTGTTTGTGAGTCTAAGATCAGAGTAGCAGACTTGATTATATTACCGGTAGTGTGATGGAAGACTGAAGTGGATTTTATGCGTGCAGTCATTGTTTAGTCGTGAGTCATTGTTTTATGCGTGCGAGTCATTGTTTTAGTCGTGAGTCATTGTTTTTGGGTGTGAGTCATTGTTTAAGTTGCGTGAGTCATTGTTTTTAGGTGCGTGAGTCATTGTTTTAGATGTGTGAGTCATTGTTTTAGTGTGAGTCATTGTTTTAGGTGTGAGTTATTGTTTTAGGTGTAGTCATTGTTTTAGGTGTGAGTCATTGTTTTTGGTGTGAGTCATTGTTTTAGGTGCGTGAGTCATTGTTTTTGGGTGTGTGAGTCATTGTTTTAGGTGTGAGTCATTGTTTTAGGTGTGGTCATTGTTTGGGTGTGAGTCATTGTTTTAGGTGTGAGTCATTGTTTTTAAGTTGTGAGTCATTGTTTTAGGTGTGAGTCATTGTTTTAGGTGTGAGTCATTGTTTAGAGTGTGAGTCATTGTTTTAGGTTTGTGAGTCATTGTTTTAGGGTGTGAGTCATTGTTTTGGGTGTGAGTCAATGTTTTGGGTGTGAGTTATTGTTTTAGGTGTGAGTCATTGTTTTAGGTGAGTCATTGTTTTAGGTGTGAGTCATTGTTTTAGGTGCGTGAGTCACTATTTTACGATTTTGGTTTGTGAGTCATTTTTCAATTTTTTTTAAGGTGTTATGAAATTCACTTAATTTTATGTACCTGATACCTCTTGCTTTATGCAGGTGTTAAGAGATTAATTACACCTTTAGTATTGTAGATTACTATGGCGCCAGGTGAGTCCATTACACCTTCTACCTGCTGGGATTAATTGGATTTAATTAATATTTTAGTATTAATATCAACAGGTAACAATGCTGTACCTGTATCGCTGAAATTTGTGTATTTATCATTAAAAGCTATTACAGTCTCTTGATTACAGTGATTCATGTTTGTAATTATTCGATACAGTAAATGAGGTTGTGATTGGCTGTTGATGGTACTCGGTACAGTGGAAGGCTGTGATTGGTTGTTGTTGGCACTCGAGGCAGTAGAGAGGCTATGATTGGTTGTTGTTGACGCTCGATACAGTAAGGAAGGCTGTGGTGGGTTCTTATTGGTACTCGAGACAGTAAGACAGGCTAGCTATGATTGGTTGTTGACGCTCGATACATTAGGAAGGCTGTGATTGGTCAGACACTCCTCGGCCCTTGAGGAAGAATACCCTTAAGGCGACATAAGAACCTCAATAACCTACAGATTACATACATACACACACACACACACACACCACACACACACACACACACTGTCAGCTGGTCATTGTCAGGAGAGCGTTTGGCTGACGGTTCTTGGTGACCAACAAACATTACCTGCTCTTATGACTTACCGGTGTAATGTTTTAATTAGTGAGTTAATTAAGGGTTCCCATATGTCTTACCTGTGTGGAAGCTTGGAGAAAAGATAGATCGATAGATAGATGGTATGTATGTATGTATGTATGTATGTATTTTACTACATATTAAATAGATAAAACACACATACTAATACACACTGATACATAAAACGATGGCGAAGTTTGGAAAAATAGTTTGGTTAGATTATAAACTTTCACTCTTTAAAACTTTTCTCAAT
>NW_024723409.1:25000-26932 GCF_018991925.1 Homarus americanus
ACAAGCTAGATGAAGAAAGAAAAAGAGAGAGACAGATGAAGAAAGAGAGAGACTGAGAAAGGGAAGAAAGAACACAGAAGATAAAATAATAAATAACAAAATAGAAAGTAAAAAAAGAAGAAAATATTCACCAACAGATATATTTTTTCTTGGGAATAAAACAAAAAAGAAGAAAAAACCAGAAAATTCATATAAAATACTCACATAAAAAAGGCAGATCTCGTTTGCGGCAGGTGAGTCACAATCTGGAGCGTTCTGTTTTCTCTTTATGTACGACCTTGCTTACGTACGTGCTTGCTTTACGTTCGACCTCGCTTTGCATACGACCTCGCTTTACGTACGACCTCTTTGCATGCCTCCTTGATGTGTGAGGCATTAAGGTCAGTGTGACAGTTCTTATATGGGTAAATGACCTTTATGGATCTTTCTTCCTGTAGAATTAGTAATAGCATGTTCCGTCTCCATCACTTCTCTGACTGTTTGGGAAGAGGAGGAGGAGGGTTAGGGAGGGGTGAGGGGGGTGAGGGAGGGAGGGGGTGAGGGAGGGAGGTGGAGAGGGAGAAAGATAGAGGGAGGATGTTGGAGGAGGGGGTGTAATGGAAGGATGGGAAGGGAATTTAGGAGAGAAGTGGTAGGAGACGGAGAGAGAGAGAGAGAGAGAGAGGTTAAGAATTTTGCGGGTGTCTATATTTCATTCTATTACTGAACTGCTGGGTGAATATTTCTCAGATTCTCACTATTTTATTAGGGAGGAGGAGGAAGAAGGAAGAGGAGGGGAGGAGGAGGAGGAAGGGGAAGAGAAAGGGGAGGGGAAAGGTGCGAGGAGGTGACATGAAGTGGATATTTTCTCATTTCTCACTGGGGTGAAGAGGAGGAGGGAGAGAAGGAGGGTGAGAGAAAGGAAAGGAGGAGGGAGAGAAGGAGGGGAGAAAGGAAGGAGGAGGAAGGAAAGGAGGAGGGAAGAAAGGAAGGAGGGAGAGAAAGGAAGGAGGAGAGAAAGGAAAGGAGGAGGAGAGAAAGGGAGGAAGGTGAGAAAAGAGGGAGGAGGGAGAGAGAAAGGAAGGAGGAGGAGAAAGGAAGGAGGAGAGAAAGGAAGGAGGAGGGAGAGAAAGGAGGAGGAGGTAGAGAAAGGCAGGAGGGGTGAAAAGGAGGAGGGTGAGAAAAGGGAAGGAGGGTGAGAAAAAGGAAGGAGGAGGAGAGAGGAAAGGAGGAGGAGAAAAGGAAGGAGGAGAAAGAAAGGAGGAGGACGGAGAGAAAGGAAGGAGGAGGGTGAGAAGGGAGAAGGAGGAGGAGAGAGAAAAGGAAGGAGGAGGAGAGAAAAGGAAGGAGGGTGAGAAAAAGGAAAGAACTGGAGAAAAAGTGGAAAGAAAAAGAAACTAGGGAAGACGAAAGGGAGGAGGAAGAAGAGGGGTAACGGGTGAAAAGAATAGTGAAGGAATTGAAAAAAGAAGAAAATGGGAAGTGGAAGAGGGAAGAAAGGAAAGAACTGGCCAAGAGGAAGGAACGAGGAAGAAGACGTAAAGAAAGAAATAGGGAAGATGTGGAGGAAGAAAAAAAACCAATATAGCAACAATTATATAATTATGCTATTTACTTCTAATTAAATCCTGCTACACCAGCAACAAACCCAACCTAACCAATCTAGCAGCAACCCAACCTAACCAACCAAACCCAACCAAACCCTAGCAAGCCTTGCTTCTTAGCAGCAAACCCAGCAAGCCTGGCAAACCAAGCCAACCTAGCAACCTGGCAGCAAACCAGCCTCACCCAGCCAAGCAGCAAAACCAAGCCAAGCTAGCAGCAAACCAAGCAAACCCTAACCCAACCAAGCCCAGCAAGCAGCAAGCAGCCAGAAACTAACATAACGTAATTTCTTCGTCTTGCAGGAACGGATAAAATATGTGAATATATTAAACCATAACAATACGTAAC
>NW_024723410.1:0-10144 GCF_018991925.1 Homarus americanus
AGGACCACTCGCTACTTCTGCTACTAGAACAACAACAGTGACTAGTTCAGGAAGCGTTGTGAACTAAATTTATCTCAGTCAACCATGTGAGAACTTATAAAACGTCTTGTCCATTTTTTTTTTCGTCTTTACACATTACACTATGCAACACCAACCAGTGAACAACAGAATGAAGCGTTATGAATTTTCCTGTAATAAGGCAAAAGTTTACCTTATCTGTAACACGTAAAATGCCTGAATGTTGTCATCTTGAATATATTTTTCAGTCTTTCCAACACACCAATATATTCCCTTCAGCCAGCCAGCCAGATTCCCCCTCTTTCTCAGTTTCAGCTCGACAAGTTGTCTCAGCCGCCGACAGTGACTCAAGACAAACTGTTCACTTCACTGAACTTCCTGTTGTCTGTTCCTTCACGCTGGTGTAAGGCCCAGATAATATAGTTTGTGTTTGTCTCTTTGTCTGTGTGAGATTGATTTCCGTAAGTTTATTTTGGTGTTGTATTTCTCTGCCTCCTGCCTCCCCTTGTGTCTGATGTTTCTGAGTAATCGTCTCTCTCTCTCTCTCTCTCTCTCTCTCTCTCTCTCTCTTTCTCTCTCTCTCTCTAACAATGAACCTTCCAGTGTTCCAGGATATAAAAAAATACAAGACTAAACAAAACATTCTACCCAAACGGTAAAGTCTGCCTCTCACAGCCAAAAGATTTATCATACCAAGAATTAAATTGAAGAAGCTTAACCCAATTTGGAAAACCCGCGAACATAACTACTGCAATGGTTTAACCTGGAGTGTGTTTATAACCTAGTGTGACCGAAGTTATGGTGCCTGTGTGTAAGTGTGACTGAGGGAGGTTATGCTGTGTTACCGTGACCTAAGTTATGGTCTGTGTGTGTTAGTGTGACCGAAGTTATGGTGCCTGTGTGTAAGTGTGACTGAGGGAGGTTATGCTGTGTTACCGTGACCTAAGTTATGGTCTGTGTGTGTTAGTGTGACCGAAGTTATGGTGTCATTGTGTGTTAATGTGACCAAGCAAGGTTATAGTGTTGGTGTAATTGGTGTGACTCAAGTTATAGTAACCAGGAACTAGACCAATCAGAAGAAGAATAACACGTCCTTTTTGTTCATTACTTTGTTTACATTTTAAGTGCGTGTAGACCAGTGCTGAGGAACTAGTGTTGTGTGTATACCATCTTCATAACGAAAGAGATGAAGAATAAGGTGAAAACTAAATCAAATGTAATCTTAGAACCACAGAAGAGAAAACAAACAACAAAACATAGCTAATCATTAAACTAATTTAGGTAAAGCATAAAAAAATTGCAGGAAAAGACAAATCAGAGTTAATGTCTTCCTTGCTTGAATGATCTCAACAATGTGTATAGATGGTAGGCTGACCGAGTGTGTACCATGAAAAGTCCAACTCAGTCTGGATTTCGAATGACTTGTTCTTATGTGTCAGTGGGAGGCAAAACATACTGTATAATTAATGTATTTTCATCTACGTTACAGTTTGTTGAATCATTAGACTTTTGGAGTTCAAGAAATGCTGTGGGTGTGTTGGTGTCTGTGGTGAGTGTGTGTAGGAGTGTTGTTGTATTCTGTGAGTGTGTGTGTGTTTGTGGGGGGGGGTGAGTGTGTGTGTGTGGGGGGGGTGAATGTGTGTGTGGGAGGTGGGCTGCGTGTGTGGGGTGAGAGTGTGTGTGGGGGGGTGAGAGTGTGTGTGGGGGGTGAGTGTGTGTGCGTGTGGGGTGAGTGTGTGGGGTGGGGTGGTGTGTGTGTGTGTGGGGGTGAGTGTGTGTGTGTGTGTGGGGGGGGGTGAGGTGTGTGTGTGTGTGTGTGTGTGTGTGTGTGTGTGTGTGTGGGGTGAGTGTGTGGGTGAGTGTGTGTGTGTGGGGGGTGAGGTGTGTGTGTGGCGGGGAGTGAGTGTGTGTGGGGAGGTGTGTGTGGGGGTGTGTGTGGGGGGTGTGTGTGTGGGGGGACGTGGTGTGTTGGTGTCTGTAGTGAGTGTGTTGGTGTCTAGGGTGAGTGTGAGTGTGTGGGTGTGTTGGTGTCTGTGATAAGCCTGCTCACTCACATGACGCGGGAGATGTAAATGGGAAACTCCTTGAACCGGAATCTTCCTCACCAGCTTCTTTACAGCGTTTGAGATGATGGCATTTCCGTAAATTCCCCGGGGGATGTTGCCACCGAGGGGGAGGCTGGCACCGAGGAGGAGGCTGGCACTGAGGAAGGATCTGGCACTGAGGAGGGAGGCTGGTATTGATGGGGGAGAGGCTGGTACTAAGGGAGAGAGGCTGGTACTAAGGGAGAGAGGCTGGTACTGAGGGGGAGAGACTGGTACTGATGGGGGAGGTTACCACTGAGGGGGGAGGTTGTCACTGAGGGGCTTGGTTGCCACTGGGGGGTGGTTGCCACTGAGAGGGTGGTTGCCACTGAGGAGGTGCAGTGGGGTGGCTGCCACTGGGGGGGTGGTTGCCACTGAGGGGGGGTGGCTGCCACTGAGAGTGGTTGCCACTGAGAGGGGTGGTTGCCACTGAGGGGGGGTGGCTGCCACTGGGGGGTGGTTGCCACTGAGGTGGTTGCCACTGGGGGGTAGTTGCCACTGAAAGGTGTGCCACTGAGAGGTAGTTGCCACTGAGGGAGGGTGGTGGCCACTGAGGGGGTGTGGCACTGGGGGGTGGTGGCCACTGGTGGTGGCCGCACTGAGGAGGTTGCCACTGGGGAAAGGAGGGGGGTGGTTGCCACTGAGGGGGAGGTTGCCACTGAGGGGGTGGTTGCCACTGAGGGGGAAGGTTATCACTGAGAGGGAGGTTGCCACTGTGTGTGATTTATAGGTATAGGTAAACGAATGATGCAAGTAAAGAAAGGTGCAAAGTCAAACACAAACTGACAGACAGACAGAGACTAATAATTTACCTCACTGACAGTGGTGATCGTCTAATGTTCCCTCACTTCGGTCAGGAAACCAAAACGATAACCATTGATCATAATAATACTATTTATGAAGTCCAAACTATTTATTATTGTGGACTCTGAAATAAAATATATAAAATATAACTTCTTTGTTGAAAATACCATTTAATCTACAGAGTACAAAAAGGAAATAGTCAGAATTTGTGAGAACTACCAAAGAAAATAAACACACTGCTTCCTATCGTTCGGTAACATGCACGGGAAAACTTCATTGTTTTCGGGTTAAGCGGCATTTAACAGCAATATTAACAAAATTGTAGAGGCACCTTGATTGTCCCACGACTCCAGAATGTAAATAAAAGTTGGTCTTTATGCAAATTAAGGAAACTTTAGCAGTAATGAAATTTTTAGATTGCTTGCAAAACTATAACAGAAATTAGCAAAAGTTTTCCAAAATCTAAATGGAGGAAGGAAAGAAGCCTCGAGGACCCAGCTGGAGCCTAAGCGCCTCTCCTCCTCCACAGAAACTTTTTTTACGGATTGAAATTCGGAATTCATTTAAACGATTAAAATTTTTCTTAAAAGAACTTATGTATTTTGCAAGAAAAAAAATATTAACAATAATAATAAGTCTGACGGATGAGTTATATTTAAGAAATTCTTTATATTACTACAAGAAATATATTTAGATATAAAATTCGTTTCGTATTTTTGGAAGATAATCTTCTTAGTGTCATTTTGTTGATCTAAACCATCTGTACGTCTTGGTGTTGGTCTACAGGTGGTGGAGGTCTACCTTGATCTGTGGGTGAATGTTGGTGTTGGTCTACAGGTGGTGGAGGTCTACCTTGATCTGTGGGTGAATGTTGGTGTTGGTCTACAGGTGGTGTAGGTCTACCTTGATCTGTGGGTGAATGTTGGTGTTGGTCTACAGGTGGTGGAGGTCTACCTCGATATGTGCGTGAATGTTGGTGTTGGTCTACAGGTGGTGGAGGTCTACCTCGATATGTGGGTTAATGTTGGTGTTGATTTACAGGTGGTGGAGGTCTACCTTAATATGTGGGTGAATGTTGGTGTTGGTCTACAGGTGGTGGAGGTCTACCTCGATATGTGGGTGAATGTTGGTGTTGGTCTACAGGTGGTGGAGGTCTACCTTGATATGTTGGTCTACAGGTGGTAGAGGTCTACCTTGATGTGTTGGTGAATGTTGGTGTTGGTGGAGGTGCTGAGCTACAGTTGGTGGAGCCCTGTGGTTGACGAAGATTTTTGAGACAGACAGACAGACAGACAGACAGACGCACGCACAGAGCACCACAATGCCCTGGGTGTATGACGACCATAAGTCACCTACAATGTCTTTATTAACCCAACACCATAATATTTACCGTGCTCACAGCCTTCATTACAAGGTCTCCATAACACCGTGAGTAATCTATGATCTAGGTCTGACGGCTTTCACTCTATTAATATAACACTATTATGAATCAGTTTTCATTTTTACTACTGAAATATAAAGAGTTAATGAGAGACAGGATACACATTTCCACAAAGCCAACCGGGAGGCTCCACATTGTCTCACTGTTCAGTCCCCAAAACTTCTTCTTCCATCAATAGTTCATTAACGGTGTATGTAAGTTCCACCATGTTTTTCACTACAACGGTAGAGCAAAGTATATTTTTTTAGCATTAAACTGTTATTATTTTATTGTCTAATCATCACTACATATAACACCACCCATCATCACTACATATAACATCATCCATTACCACTACATATAACACCAACCATCATCACTACATATAACACCAACCATCATCACTACATATATACAACATCCATCATCACTACATATAACAACACCCATCATCACTACATATATACAACATCCATCATCACTACATATAACATCATCCATCATCACTACATATATACAACATCCATCATCACTACATATAACATCATCATCCATCATCACTACATATAACACCATCCATCATCACTACATATAACATCATCATCCATCATCACTACATATAACATCATCATCCATCATCACTACATATAACATCATCCATCACCACTACATATAACACCATTCATCATCACTACATATAACACCAACCATCATCACTACATATATACAACATCCATCATCACTACATATATACAACATCCATCATCACTACATATAACATCATCATCCATCATCACTACATATAACATCATCCATTATCACCACATATAACATCATCCATCATCACTACATATAACACCATCCATCATCACTACATATAACATCATCATCCATCATCACTACATATAACATCATCCATTATCACCACATATAACATCATCCATCATCACTACATATAACACCATCCATCATCACTACATATAACATCATCCATTATCACCACATATAACATCATCCATCATCACTACATATAACACCATCCATCATCACTACATATAACATCATCATCCATCATCACTACATATAACACCATCCATCATCACTACATATAGCATCATCCATCATCACTACATATAACGCCATCCATCATCACTACATATAACACCATCCATCATCACTACATATAACACCATCCATCATCACTACATATAACACCATCCATCATCACTACATATAACACCATCCATCATCATTACATATAACACCATCCATCATCACTAAATATAACACCATCCATCATCACTAAATATAACACCATCCATCATCACTACATATAACACCATCCATCATCACTACATATAACACCATCCATCATCACTACATATAACATCATCATCCATCATCACTACATATAACACTATCCATCATCACTACATATAACACTATCCATCATCACTACATATAACATCATCCATCATCACTACATATAATAACATCCACCATCACTACATATACCACCATCCATCATCACTACATATAATACCATCCATCATCACTACATATAACACCATCCATCATCACTAAATATAACAACATCCATCATCACTACATATAACATCATCATCCATCATCACTACATATAACACTATCCATCATCACTACATATAACACCATCCATCATCACCACATATAACACCATCCATCATCACTACATATAACACCACCCATCATCACTACATATAATACCACCCATCATCACTACATATAACACCATCCATCATCACTACATATAACACCATCCATCATCACCACATATAACACTATCCATCACTACATACAGTATATAACACCATCCATCATCACTACATATAACACCAATCATCATCACTACATATAACACCATCCATAATCACTACATATAACACCAATCATCATCACTACATATAACACCAATCATCATCACCACATATAACACCATCCATCATCACTACATATAACACCATCCATCATCACTACATATAACACCAATCATCATCACTACATATACCACCATCCACCATCACTACATATAACACCATCCATCATCACTACATATAACACCATCCATCATCACTACATATAACACCATCCATCATCACTACATATAACACCATCCATCAGCACTACATATAACACTATTCATCATTACTACATATAACACTATCTATCATTACTACATATAACACTATCCATCATCACTACATATAACACTATCCATCATCACTACATATAACACCATCCATCACCACTACATATAACACCATCCATCATCACTACATATAACACCACCCATCATCACAACATATAACACCATCCATCATCACAACATATAACACCATCCATCATCACTACATATAACACCATCCATCATCACTACATATAACACCACCCATCATCACTACATATACCACCATCCATCATCACTACATATAACACCATCCATCATCACTACATATAACACCATCCATCATCACTACATATAACACCACCCATCATCATCACTACATATAACATCATCCTTCATTACTACATATAACACTATCCATCATCACTACATATAACACTATCCATCATCACTACATATAACACCATCCATCACCACTACATATAACACCATCCATCATCACTACATATAACACCATCCATCATCATTACATATAACACCATCCATCATCACTACATATAACACCATCCATCATCACTACATATAACACCATCCATCATCACTACATATAACACCATCCATCATCACTAAATATAACACCATCCATCATCACTGCATATAACACCATCCATCATCACTACATATAACATCATCCATCATCACTACATATAACAACATCCATCATCACTATATATACCATCATCCTTCATCACTTCATATAACACCATCCATCATCACTACATATAACACCATCCATCATCACTACACATAACATCATCCATCATCACTACATATAACATCATCCATCATCACTACACATAACATCATCCATCATCACTACATGTAACATTATCCATCATCACCGCATAACACCATCCATCATCACTACATATAACAACACCATCCATCATCACCACATATACACCATCCACCATCACTACATATACCACCATCCATCATCACTAAGGCTATAACACCATCCACCACTTCCATATAACATCATCCATCGTCACCATATAACATCATCCATCATCACCACATATAACATCATCCATCATCACCACATATAACATCATCCATCATCACCACATATAACATCATCCATCTTCACCACATATAACATCATCCATCATCACTACATATAACACCATCCATCATCACTACATATAACACCATCCATCTTCACCACATATAACATCATCCATCATCACCACATATAACATCATCCATCTTCACCGCATATAACATCATCCATCATCACTACATATAACATCATCCATCATCACCACATATAACACCATCCATCATCACCACATATAACATCATCCATCTTCACCACATATAACATCATCCATCTTCACCACATATAACATCATCCATCTTCACCACATATAACATCATCCATCTTCATCACATATAACATCATCCATCATCACCACATATAACATCATCCATCATCACCACATATAACATCATCCATCATCACCACATATAACACCATCCATCATCACCACATATAACATCATCCATCATCACTACATATAACACCATCCATCATCACTACATATAACTCCATCCATCATCACTACGTATAACACCACCCATCATCACTACATATAACAACATCCATCATCACTACATATAACACCATCCATCATCACTACATATAACACCATCCATCATCAATAAATATAACACCATCCATCATGACTACATATAACACCACCCATCATCACTACATATAACAAAATCCATCATCACTACATATAACATCATCCATCATCGCTACTTATAACACCATCCATCATCACTACATGTAACATCATCCATCATCACTACATATAACACCACCCATCATCACTACATAT
Source organism: Homarus americanus (assembly GCF_018991925.1). Classification (NCBI taxonomy): domain Eukaryota; kingdom Metazoa; phylum Arthropoda; class Malacostraca; order Decapoda; family Nephropidae; genus Homarus; species Homarus americanus. Next base: position 8,398 of record NW_024723410.1, read on the forward strand.
AACATCATCCTTCATCACTACATATAACACCATCCATCATCACTACATATAACACCATCCATCATCACTACATAACAATCTATCCGTCATCACCACATACAACACCATCCACTCATCACTACATATAACACCACCCACTCCACACTTTCATATAACAAAAATCCATCATCACCACATATACCAGCATCCATCATCACTTTCACATATATAACACCATCCATCATCACTACATGTACATCATCCATCATCACATATAACACTATCCACTTCACATGTTGTATAAACACCATCCACTTCATCACTACATATAACACCATCCATCATCACCACATATAACACCATCCATCATCACTACATATAACACCATCCATCATCACTACATATAACAACATCCATCATCACTACGTTTAACATCATCTATCATCACTACATATAACACCATCCATCATCACCACATATAACACCATCCATCATCACTACATATAACACCATCCATCATCACTACATATAACACCATCCATCATCACTACATATAATATCATCCATCATCACTACATATAACACTATCCATCATCACTAAATATAACACCATCCATCATTACTACATATAACACCATCCAACATCACTATACTGTATATAACACTATCCATCATCACTACATATAATACCATCCATCATCACTGCATGCATCATCCATCATCACCACATAACATCATCCATCACTACATATAACACCATCCATCATCACTACACATATAACACCACCCATCATCACCACACATATAACACCATCCATCAACAAATATAACACCATCCATCATCACTACATATAACACCACCATCATCACTACATATAACAAAAAATCCATCATCACTACATATAACACCATCCATCATCACTACATATAACACCATCCATCATCACTACATATAACATCATCCATCATCACTACATATAACACCACCCATCATCACTACATATAACATCATCCTTCATCACTACATATAACACCATCCATCATCACTACATATAACACCATCCATCATCACTACATATAACACCATCCGTCATCACTACATATAACACCATCCATCATCACTACATATAACACCACCCATGAACACTACATATAACAAAATCCATCATCACTACATATAACAGCATCCATCATCACTACATATAACACCATCCATCATCACTACATGTAACATCATCCATCATCACTACATATAACACTATCCATCACTACATACAGTATAACACCATCCATCATCACTACATATAACACCATCCATCATCACCACATATAACACCATCCATCATCATTACATATAATACCATCCATCATCACTACATATAACACCATCCATCATCACTACATATAACACCATCCATCATCATTACATATAACATCATCCATCATCACTAAATATAACACCATCCATCATCACTGCATATAACACCATCCATCATCACTACATATAACTCCATCCATCATCACTACATATAATACCATCCATCATCACTACATATAACACCATCCATCATCACTACATATAACACCATCCATCATCACTACATATAACACCATCCATCATCACTACATATAACACCATCCATCATCACTACATATGAGACCATCCATCATCACTGCATGTAACATCATCCATCATCACTACATATAACACTATCCATCACTACATATAACACCATCCATCATCACTACATATAACACCACCCATCAT
>NW_024723411.1:0-12225 GCF_018991925.1 Homarus americanus
ATATAACAAACGCTGGACTGTGTGTGGGTGTAGTATTATAGACTATCAATATAACAAATGCTGGACTGTGTGTGTGTGGGTGTAGTATTAGACTATCAATATAACAAAACGCTGGACTCTGTGTGTGGGTATTAAAAGACTATCAATATAAATAAACGCTGAATTGTGTGTGGGTGTAGTATTAAAGACTATCAATATAACAAATGCTGGGACTGGTGTGTGGGTGAGACAGTAGACTATCAATATAAATAAACGCTGGACTGTGTGTGTGGGTAGTATTATAGACTATCAATAGCCTATAAATAAAACGCTGGATCAGTGTGGGGTGTAGTATTAAAGACCATCAATATAACAAAAACGCTGGGCTGTGTGTGTGGGTGTGTATTAAAGACTATCAATATAAACGCTGACTGTGTGTGTGTGTGGGTGTAGTATTAAAGACTATCAATACAACAAACGCTGGACTGTGTGTGTGTGGGTGTAGTATTAAAGACTATCAATATACCAAACGCTGGACTGTGTGTGTGGGGTGTAGTATTAAAAGACCAATGTAATATAACAAACGCTGGACGTGGGTGTGTGGGTGTAGTATTAAAGATCATCAAGGTCAAATGCTGACTGTGTGTGGGTGTAGTATTAAAGACTATCAATATAACAAATGCTGACTGTGTGTGGGTGTATGCAGACTATCACGAAAAACGCTGGACTGTGTGTGTGGGTGTAGTATTATAGACTATCAATATAACAAACCTGGACTGTGTGTGTGGGTGTAGTATTAAAGACTACTGGATGAGCAACAAACGTGGACTGTGTGTGTGTAGTTTATAGACTATCAATATAACAAAACGCTGGACTGTGTGTGTGGTGTAGTATTATAGACTACTAATATAACAAACGCTGGACTGTGTGTGTGTGGGTGAAGCATTATAGACTATCAATATAACAAACGCTGGACTGTGTGTGTGTGTAGTACAAGACCATCAATATAACAAACGCTGGACTGTGTGTGTGTGTGTGTAGTATTATAGACCATCACAACAACGCTGGACTGTGTGTGGGTGTAGTATTATAGACTATCAATATAACAAATGCTGACCTGTGTGTGTGTGTAGTATTAAAGACTATCAATACAACAAACGCTGGACTGTGTGTAGTATTATAGACTATCAATATAACAAACGCTGGACTGTGTGTGTGGGTGTAGTATTATAGACTATCAATATAACAAAACCCCGGACTGTGTGTGTGTGTAGTAATATAGACTATCAATATAACAAATGCTGACTGTGTGTGTGGGTGTAGTATTATAGACTATCACTACACAATGCTGGACTGTGTGTGGGTGTGGTATTAAAGACTAGTAATATAACAAACGCTGACTGTGTAAGGTAGTATTATAGACTACCAATATAACAAACGCTGGACTGTGTGTGGGTAAAGAATAAAGACTATCAATATAACAAACGTGCTGGACTGTGTGTGTGGGTGTGTAGTATTAAAGACTATCAATATAACAAAACGCTGGACTGTGGTGTAGTATTAAAGACTATCAATATAACAAAACAAGCACTGTGTGTAAAGGTAGTATTAAAGACTATCAATACAACAAAATGCTTAACGTGTGGGTGTAGTATTAGCACTTACCAATATACCAACGCTGGACTGTGTGTGTGGGTGCAGCATTAGACTATCATCATAACAAATGCCGGACTGTGTGTGTGGGTGTAGTATTATAGACAGACTAACAATATAACAAAAGCTGGACCTGGTGTGTAGTATTGTAGACAGACTAACAATATAACAAAAGCTGGACCTGGTGTGTAGTATTATAGACAGACTAACAATATAACAAAAGCTGGATCTGGTGTGTGGGTGTAGTATTATGAATTATCAATAGCAACAAACGCTGGACTGTGTGTGGGTGTAGTATTAAAGACTATCAATATAACAAACGCTGGACTGTGTGTGTGTGGGTGTAGTATTAAAGACTATCAATATAACAAACGCTGACTGTGTGGGTGTAGTATTATAGACTATCAATATAACAAGCGCTGGACTGTGTGTGTGGGTGTAGTATTAAAGACTATCAATATAACAAACGCTGGACTGTGTGTGTGGGTGTAGTATTATAGACTATCAATATAACAAACGCTGGCCTGCGTGTGTGTAATATTATAGGCTCTATATAACAAACGCTGGACTGTGTGTGTGGGTGTAGTATTATAGACTATCAATATAACAAACGCTGGCCTGTGTGTGTGTAATATTATAGGCTCTATATAACAAACGCTGGACTGTGTGTGTGGGTGTAGTATTATAGACTATCAATATAACAAACGCTGGCCTGTGTGTGTGTAATATTATAGGCTCTATATAACAAACGCTGGACTGTGTGTGTGGGTGTAGTATTATAGACTATCAATATAACAAACGCTGGCCTGTGTGTGTGTAATATTATAGGCTCTATATAACAAACGCTGGACTGTGTGTGTGGGTGTAGTATTATAGACTATCAATATAACAAACGCTGGCCTGTGTGTGTGTAATATTATAGGCTCTATATAACAAACGCTGGACTGTGTGTGTGGGTGTAGTATTATAGACTATTAATATAACAAACGCTGGACTGTGTGTGTGGGTGTAGTAAAGACTATCAATATAACGCTGGACTGTGTGTGGGTGTAGTATTATAGACTATCAATATAACAAACGCTGGACTGTGTGTGTGGGTGTAGTATTAAAGACTATCAATATAACAAACGCTGGACTGTGTGTGTGGGTGTAGTATTAAAGACTATCAATAAAACAAACGCTGGACTGTGTGTGTGGGTGTAGTATTAAAGACTATCAATATAACAAACGCTGGACTGTGTGTGTGGGTGTAGTATTATAGACTATCAATATAACAAACGCTGGACTGTGTGTGTGGGTGTAGTATTATAGACTATCAATATAACAAACGCTGGACTGTGTGTGTGGGTGTAGTATTAAAGACTATCAATATAACAAACGCTGGACTGTGTGTGTGGGTGTAGTATTAAAGACTATCAATATAACAAACGCTGGACTGTGTGTGTGGGTGTAGTATTAAAGACTATCAATATAACAAACGCTGGACTGTGTTATTATTGAATTATATTATAGACTATCAATATAACAAACGCTGGACTGTATTATTAATGGGTGTAGTATTATAGACTATCAATATAACAAACGCTGGACTGTGTGTGTGGGTAGTGTTATAGACTATCAATACTAACAAACGCTGGACTGTGTGTGTGTGTGTAGTATTATAGACTATCAATATAACAAACGCTGGACTGTGTGTGTGGGTGTAGTATTAAAGACTATCAATATAACAAACGCTGGACTGTGTGTGTGGGTGTAGTATTAAAGACTATCAATAAAACAAACGCTGGACTGTGTGTGTGGGTGTAGTATTAAAGACTATCAATATAACAAACGCTGGACTGTGTGTGTGGGTGTAGTATTATAGACTATCAATATAACAAACGCTGGACTGTGTGTGTGGGTGTAGTATTATAGACTATCAATATAACAAACGCTGGACTGTGTGTGTGGGTGTAGTATTATAGACTATCAATATAACAAATGCTGGACTGTGTGTGTGGGTAGTAGACAGCAGACCATCAATATAACAAATGCTGGACTGTGTGTGTGGGTGTAGTATTATAGACTATCAATATAACAAATGCTGACCAGTGTGTGGGGTGTAGTATTAAAGACTATCAATATGAACAAACGCTGACTGTGTGTGTGGTGTAGTATTATAGACTATCATTATAACAAACGCTGGACTGTGTGTGTGGGTGTAGTATTAAAGACTATCAACATAACAAAACGCTGGACTGTGTGTGTGGGTGTGTATTATAGACTATCAATATAACAAAGCGCTGGACTGTGTGTGTGTGTGGGTGTAGTATTAAAGACTAATACTATAACAAATGCTGGACTGTGTGTGTGGGGTGTAGTATTATAGACTATCAATATAACAAACGCTGGTTTGCGTGTGTGTAATATTATAGGCCTCTATATGTCAAACGCTGACTGTGTGTGTGTAGTATTATAGACTATCAATATCACAAATGCTGGACTGTGTGTGTGGGTGTAGTATTAAAGACTATCAATATAACAAGCGCTGGACTGTGTGTGTGGGTAGTATTATAGACTATCATCAGCAATAAGTGCTGGACTGTGTGTGTGTGGGTGTAGTATTAAAGACTACCAATATAACAAACGCTGGGACTGTGTGTGTGTGTAGTATTATGACTACCAATATAACAACGCTGGCCTGCGTGTGTAATATTATAGGCTCTATATAACAAACACACTGTGTGTGTGGGGTGTGGTACAGGCAGACTATCAATATAACAAACGCTGGGCCTGTGTGTGTGTGTAATATTATAGGCCTCTATATAACAAACGCTGACTGTGTGTGTGGGTGTAGTATTATAGACTATCAATATAACAAACGCTGGCCTGTGTGTGTGTAATATTATAGGCTCTTATATAACAAACGCTGGACTGTGTGTGTGGGTAGTATTACAGACTATCAATATAACAGGTGTGGGTAGGTTAGGATAGGTTAGGTTAGGATAAGTTTGATGTGATTAGGTTAGAGGATGTTAGAATGGGATAGGTTAAGGCGGATAGGTTAGCGAGGGTACAGGATAGGATACGTACACATAAGGATAAGTTAAATTAGGTGAGGTTAATGGTGTTAAGGTAGGACCGTTATGGTTAGGAATGGCTAGGTGAGGTAAGGGTAAGTTAAATTAGGTTAGATGAAGTTCTTATACCATCATCCCTCCCCCCTCTCTCGTTCCCTCCCTCCTCCCCTCTTTCCCCTCCTCCCTTCTCCCCTCCTCCCCTCTTTCCCCTCCTCCCTTCTCCCCTCCTCCCTTCTCCCCTCCTCCACTCTTTCCCCTCCTCCCTTCTCCCCTCCTTCCCTCCTCCCTTCCTCCCACCTCCCCCTCACATCACCCCTGACACAAGCCTGCCAGAGTTGTGCCACGTCATCTAGTCCACAGCTGCATCTATCTGTAAACAGTGGCGTAGCTAGAGTGTGTGCCGCCCGGGGCGGCCCTTGAGTGTGCACCCCCCCCCGTGCCCCCACAAAAAATACATATTGCACAGTGACTCACTCTTATATATATATATATATATATATATTAAATAGTTTGTGTACCATTATAATATTACTGTACTTTCACATACTCAAATATAGTATGCTTTAAATACACACCAAACATACTTAAACTTTATAAGTAACAGTTAAACAAAAAGCCAAAACGACATATAGGATAGGGAAAAAAGTAAAAAAGTGTAAAAAATTAGGACCATCTTCATTTCTGAAATGAAAACTACAACTTTCTACACAGTAACTTTTCTTGTTTTTTTGTTGGCAAATTCTTCAATGACATTGTCCAAAACTATTTCATCTGTCAATTGTTGCTCTATAGACAGTATGGCAAGATTTCTCAACCGCAAGGTGCTCATAGTAGATCTTAAGTAATTCTTGATCAGTTTTAGTTTCGAAAAACTCCTCTCACAGGGGGCTTTTGTCTGGGTGGCTTTTGTCAGGGGGGCTTTTGTCTGTACCCCAGTGAGGATAGTGTCTTAGTATAAAATCTCAATGCTGTGAAACAAAATCTTAATATTTAATCTCAGTACCGCAGCAAAAGTCACATCAATATTTTTTAACCAATACTTTAATATTTCTTACCTTATAGTATTATGTCTTCCAACGAAGTAAATAACTGGATCGAAAACACAAGAGAACTTAGAAGTCGTCTAGCCTCCCCTCGTCTTGTCACGATGGAGACTTGTGTAAGAACTGAAGTGAATTGCTTGTAACTGGTGGATTGGTCGGCTGTACACGAACTGATATGACCCGAGACTGCATGGTTTTGCAGCTACTGGAGACGTTAATCCTTCCCTTTGTATCGGCGGCAAGTTAATCCTCGTCGTGTCTGACCTAACACCTGACCCACACCACATGAGCTCACTGGCGTACTTGTTTGAAGTTGTTTCCTTAATCCTCAACAGGTTACAGGTTGTGTGTGTGGCGGGGGGCCTCATAGCAAGGGTGTAGCTCATGACGTGGCCGTGATGATGTGGGTCAGGTGTTAGGTCAGACACGACAAGGATTAACTTGCCGCCGATACAAAGGGATGGATTAACGTCTCCAGTAGCTGCAGATATGGGTGATGAGCAGACCCAAAAGTGCCGCCCGGGGCGGACCGCCCCCCCCTAGCTACGCTAGTACCTCTCACTATCATGTCCTGTTGTCCTGATTATAAAAGTGTTAATGTGTCAAAAACCCAAAAGGTTTTACTATCATTGTATAATATTAATCAGGTTGTTTGTCAAAGTTATCTTATACAATATATTTGTCATTATATGCTATTGATGTATGCAGACATATTCACCATGTAGAGGTAAGAACTGTTAAAGTAAGCTGTGTCGAGTATAATAGATAATATTGTTTCCTGCCAACATATAAATTGAAGCTTTATTTTAGTTTTAGTTTTCCATATCTGACCTAAACACAATGCTGCATAAGAACTTAACTTGAAACAGCTTTAGTCAATGGTATTTTCATGGTTTTCACTTGTATTTAATTTTTGTAACGTTTGTGATTTCATTATGACAGTTTTGACATTTATAACATGATTTATACCAGTCTCTTGTCAGAAATCATTTATGACAAGCTCTTTTCCAGCCAATTTTATTCACCCTTTTGTTCACTGCTGTGAGGAGAACTACCATAACACACAGAGGCAATACACAGCTTAAGAGAACTATATGTAAAGTTACAGGAAATTTTTTACAGGTTCTTCAGCTCCTTTTTTATCATTCGACAAGTCATAAATGGAACCATTTCCTGAATCCATATTTATTTCTAACTCTGACTCCCAACAGTTCACAGCCAGTGTCAACACGCAAGTAATAAAACCTCATGATTCAAATAATCGCTCACATCTAATATTTACGGTTTCCTCGTCTTTCTTGATTAACCATACAGGGTTCCACAATGTATATATATATATATATATATATATATATATATATATATATATATATATATATATATATATATATAAATATATATATATACAGGTTAACAATCCTTTATCAGAAATCCTTGGGGCCAGAGGCATTTCGGTTTTCTGAATTTTTTGGTTTTCAGAATGGTTAGGGTTTTTTTTTTTAATGTGTATTAGCCCACCCGGGCATAGATCACTGACCCATATTGGGGCCTGGGGATCGAAAATATAATAAAATTATAATAATAATAATAATTCATAGGCTAGGTCATGTTTCTCACTTTTGATCTTTTTTTCATTCTTGTATTTCTTTACTGTATTATTATTATTTTATTATTTCAGTGTTATTATTATTCATTTTATTATTATATTTTATTATTATCATTGTAATCATTATTATTGTATTTTGGTGTATTTTTATTAAAATTTTTATTTACTATGAATAATTATTATTATTATAATTATTATTACTATTTAATTTTCGCCCCCCCCAGACCCCGATGTGGGTCAGTGATCTATGCCTGGGTGGGCTAATCCCTGAAAAAAAAAAAAAAAAATTGACCCACAAAAAACTTTCGGTTTTAGAGCTTTTCGGTTTTGGAATTTCGGATAAAGGGTTGTCAACCTGTATATATATATATATATATATATATATATATATATATATATATATATATATATATATATATATATATATATATATATATATATATATATATATATATACAAGTAAACCACTGTAGGTGCGTGTGATCTACGTATATGCTGATAACCACAAGGGCCTCAGACTAGTCTGCACTCACCCCGAAGATGTGAATTACACGAGGCGCTGGGAACTCAAGTTTTCTTCCTTTGTATATATATATATATATATATATATATATATATATATATATATATATATATATATATATATATATATATATATATATATATATATATATATATATATATATATATATATATATATATATATATATATATATATATATATATATATATATATATATATATATATATATAGATAGATAGATAGATAGATAGATAGATAGATAGATAGATAGATTGATAGATAGATAGATAGATTGATAGATAGATAGATATTATTATGGCATTTTTACACATTTCACATAATCCCGTGTGAGAAATAAATCCGATGAAACATAATGCTCTCGACTTGTAAAGGGATTTCCTGGATTATCTGTGATGATCATAATGACCACCAGGTAATGTTGTCTGCCAAACACTGTGTCCCGCCTGGTGCTGCCCTCAGTAACACATTCTGCTGATCACACCAACTCTATCCGCTAAGCTCTAAATGGATGGTGAAGCAGACTGTTGGCCTGGTGTACTTAATATTGTTTTGTTCACACACACACACACACACACACATCCTTGACCACCGAAGAGTCAAGACGTACCTGGCGCTCCTCTCGGAGCAGCCAGGTCAACTGTTAAGTTGGCCCATACCAACCCCCTCCCGTGAACCCTCCCCCCCACCGGAATATCAACAAGTTCTCGCCAGAAGTTACAATTTCATTTAGGAAAGGAATGGAACCAGTGTTAAACAGAGGTGAACAGTGGTGAACAGTGCTTAAGTCAGTGAGAACAACTCAACAGTAACAGTCGCACCCAAGTTAACCTTCACACAGTGAGGTCCCAGGTACCCAGTGATAACGGCCCCCGGGAAACCCAACAACAACCACCGATGTGTTAATCCGTCTACGATAGGAAGGCCAGGGACCAAACCTCACTCATATAACACCATCTGTGAGGGAATTACTACACCACATGTCCCTCATAACACCATATGTGAGGGAATTACTACACCACGTCAAGTCCCTCATCACACCATCTGTGAGGGAATTACCACACCACGTGAGGTCCCTCATAACACCATCTGTGAGGGAATTATTACACCACGTCAGGCCCCTCATAACACCATCTGTGAGGGAATTACTACACCACGTGATGCCCCTCATAACACCATCTTTGAGGGAGTTACTACACCACGTGAGGCCCCTCATAACACCATCTGAGGTAATTACTACACCACGTGAGGTCCCTCATAACACCATCTGTGAGGTAATTACTACACCACGTGAGGTCCCTCATAACACCATCTGTGAGGGAATTACTACACCACGTGAGGCCCCTCATAACACCATCAGCGAGGGAATTACTACACCACGCCAGGTCCCTCATAACAACATCTGAGGGAACTACTACACCACGTGAGGTTCCTCCTAACACCATCTGGGGAGGGAGTTGCACACGAGTTTACTGTTTGCCACCTACGATGTCTGTATGTTCCTCTATGTTCCTTTACCTTTCTCTAATGAGGCTTTTTGTTAAACCACCAATGTATGTAATAAGTCATTTATGTCCAATGTATAACAGCCTTGGGCTGCAGAATTTACGTAAACCGTTAATTATTATTATTATTATTATTAATAGATTGTGATTGGCTGGGAAAGTGTTTTTTACCAGAATGAACATCAAGAGTGGTAATTGAGAGGAGGTAGATTGGCCACCTGACAGTGGAGAGTTGGCGATAACGAGTTATTATTAGTGGTCATCACACACACACTCTCTCTCTCTCTCTCCACAATTAATGGAAAAAGAGAATTAGAAGAAACTGAATAAAAAAGATGATGTGATAATTAAGAGAAACAAGAAGAAAATTAAAAAGGGCAGAGAGAGAGCGGGGGGGTGGGGGGGGGACCAGCATTTCACAAGTTTCAAGACGCGGCAGCAAGTTGTGAGGCAGTTGAGAGTGTTAGTGAAACAGTCCAGCAGCAGAGGCGACACACAACACCTGAGTAATGGTGACTGACTCGGCCAGGTGTACAAAGTCAGGCCTGGCAGGTTGTGAGAGGGTTGAGACGCGGGGCTAGGCGTTGGTGAGAGAGAGAGAGAGAGAGAGATTTACGTACGCGCGAATGAAACTTGCACACGGTCTTCTCTCCCATTCGGCGACAAGGTAAATATATTCCCTTTTATGTCAACACAAGTTTTACTCTGACAAATCACTTTTCCATCCTGTAAATTAAAACAAAATGAATGAAGCTTGAAGTTTTGTGTCGAGGTTAATATATTATTCTGGTAGCCATTGTCTTAAGTTACCCTCGTCGAAAACAGACATACAGGATGAACCAACAAACAGACGCAGGACGGGTCTCTCCCTCCCCCCAGCAGGTAACTTACACCTTCACGAGACAGAAGCGAACCTTGTTAGGAGAAAGACTAACTCTCTCAGTTCTTTCTTCCTCTTCTTTTCTCTCTAAGCGAATTGACGAATGTGTTTAACAGTTTACTATCAAATGCTTAAGATTGAAATAGTTAAACTCAACTTTCTGAACAGTGAAAATAACTTGATTCTTGGCTAATTTTTTATATTAACATCAACAATACATATGTTAAGTGATATGTGAATACTTTAAACACAATATTATTCACACCATCCTTGACGTGATCTATCTCTCTCTCTGTCTCTCTCTCTCTCCGGAAGTGTCCATTAGTTTGCTGGTGTAAGTCCCAGGAGGTCTGTTAATTAGCTAGCATTCTCCTCCCTGGCTCCAGAAGGCCGAGCAAGACGCTAACTACAAGATCTTCTGCACGTTTTAGACTTTGAGGACCGTCTTCCAGGCAGGATGAGTCTTAAATGGGCAGGTGATGGTGGAGGTCTTGTCAAGGGGTCTTGGGTTTTGGCGAGTAAATGTTACAGTCTGACCGAGATAACTATAACGTCAGTATATATATACATTTTTCATATGGCATCACGCCACCCCTCCCACTCCCCGTACCTACCTCACGCCACCCCTCCCCCTCCCGGTACCTACCTCACGCCCCCTCCCCCTCCCCGTACCTACCATAGGCCCCCCTCCCCCTCCCCGTACCTACCTCACGCACCCCCTCCCCTCCCCGTACAAACCTAACACCTCCCCTCCCCCTCCCATTACCCTACCCGGCGCCCCCCCTCCCCCTCCCAGCCCTACCTCCCGCCCCCTCCCCTCCCCCATGCCTACCTCACCCCCTCCCCCTCCCCGGCGTACCTACTTCACCCCCCCTCCCCCCTCCCCATGTCACCTACCCCGCCACCCCTCCCCTCCCATGCCTACCTCCACGCCCCCTCCCCCTCCCATGCCAACCTCCCGCCTCCTTCCCTCCCCGTACCTACCTCCCCCCCCTCCCCCTCTTTCCATGCCTACCTCCGCCCCCCCTCCCCTCCCATGCCTACCTCCACGCCCCCCCTCCCCCCTCCCATGCCCCTTGCCTCCCTCCCCTCCCCATGCCTACCTCCCGCCCCCTCCCCTCCCCGTACCTACCTCCACCCCCTCCCCTCGTACCCCCACGCCCCCCTCCTCTCCCATGCCTTCACGCCCCCCTCCCCCCTCCCGTACCCCCGCACCTCCCCTCCCCGTACCTACCTCACGCCCCTCCCCCTCCCCGTACCAACCTCACGCCTCCTCCTCCCATGCCTACCTCACACCCCCCCTCCCCTCTCCCGTACCTCCGCCCCCCCCTCCCCCCTCCCTGAACCTACCTCCACGTCCCCTCCCTCCCATGCCTACCTCACGCCCCTCCCCTCCCATGCCAACCTCCCGCCCCCTCCCCTCCCCGTACCTACCTCCCACACCCCCCTCCCCTCCCATGCCTACCTCCGCCCCCTCCCCTCCCATGCCCTCCACCCCCCCCTCCCCCTCCCATGCCCTACCTCACGCCCCCTCCCCTCGTGCCTACCTCCGCTACTGCCTCCCATTACCTACCCCACCCCCTCCCCCCCTCCCACCTACCTCACGCCCCCCTCCCTCTTCATGCCTCCCTACCCCCCCCCCTCCCTCGTACCTACCTCACGCCCCCCCTCCTCCTCCACGTACCTACCTCACCCCCCCCTCCCCTGCCTACCTCACGCCCCCCTCCCCCCTCCCCGTACCACCTCACGCCCCCTCCCCTCTCCCATGTCACCCCTCCGCCCCCCCTCCTCCTCCCGTACCTACCTCCTCCCCCTCCCGTGCCTACCTCCACGCCCCCCTCCCCCTCCTGTACCTACCTCCCGCCCCCTCCCTCCCCGTACCTACCTCCGCCCCCCTCCCCTCCCCGTACCTCTCCACCCCCTCCCCCTCCTCGTCCAATCTCCGCCACCCATACCCCT
>NW_024723412.1:0-9336 GCF_018991925.1 Homarus americanus
CAAAGTCCCCTGATTGAGTATAACAAAGTCCCCTGATCGAGTATAACAAAGTCCTCCGGTTGAGTATAACAAAGTCCCGTGATCGAGTATAACATATCCCCTGATAGAGTATAACAAAGTCCTCTGCTCGAGTATAAAAAAGTCCCCTAAAGGAGTATAACAAAGTCCCCTGCTCGAGTATAACAAATGCCCCTGATCGACTATAACAAAGGGCCTTCATCGAGTATAAGAAAGTCCATTGGTCAAGTATAAAAAAGTCCCCTGGTCGAGTATAACACAGTCCCTTCATCGTGTATAACAAAGTCCCCTGGTCGAGTATAGCAAAGTCCCATGATCAAGTATAACAAAGCCTTCTGATCGAGTATAACAAAGTCCCCTGATCGAATATAACAAAGCCCCCTGCACGAGTATAAGAAAGTCCTCTGATCGAGTATAACAAAGTCTCCTGATCGAGTATTACAAAGGCCCCTCATCGAGTCCAAAAAAGGCCCCTAATCAAGTATAACAAAGTCCCCTGATCGAGTATAACAAAGTCCCCTAATCGAGTATAACAAAGCCCCCTGGACGAGTATAACAAAGTTCCCTGATCGAGTTTAACAAAGTCCCATGATCGAGTATAACAAAGTCCCCTGGTCCAGTATAACAAAGTCCCCTGATCGAGTATAACATATCCCCTGATCGTGTATTACAAAGTCTCCTGGCCCAGTATAACAAAGTCCCCAGATCGAGCGTAACAAAGTCCCCTAATCGACTATAACAAAGTCCCCAGGTCGAGTATAACAAAGGCCCTGATCGAATGAGACAAAGTCCCCTGATCGAGTATAACAAAGTCCCCTGATCGAGTATAACAAAGCTCCCTGGACGAATATAACAACAACCCCTGATCGTGTATAACAAAGTCCCCTGATCGAGTATTACATATCTCCTGATCGAATATAACAAAGTCCCTGGTGGAGTATAACAAAGTCCCCTGATCGAGTATCACAAAGGCCACTAATCGAGTATAACAAAGTCTCCTGATCGAGTATAACAAAGGCCCCTGGTCGAGTATAACAAAGTCCCCTGATCGAGTGTAACAAAAGTCCCCTGATCAAGTATAACAAAGTCCCCTGATCGAGTATAAAAATGTCCCCTGGTCCAGTGTAACAAAGTACCCTGATCGAGTATAAAAAAGTTTCCTGGCCCAGTATAACAAAGTCCCTAGATCGAGCATACCAAAGTTCCCTGATCGAGTATAACAAAGTCCCCTGATCGAGTATAACAAAGCCCCCTAGACGAGTATAACAAAGTTCCCACATCAAGTATAAAAAAGTTCCCTAATCGAGTATAACAAAGCCCCTGGTCCAGTATAACAAAGTCCCCTGATCAAGTATAACATATCCCCTGATAGAGTATGACAACGTCTCCTGGCCCAGTTTAACAAAGTCACCAGATCGAGCGTAACAAAGTCCCCTAATCGATTATAACAAAGTCCCCTGGTCGAGTATAACAAAGGCCCCTGATTGAGTAAGACAAAGTCCCCTGATCGAGCATCATAAAGTCCCCTGAACCGAGTATAACAAAGTCCCCTGATCGAGTATAAAAAAGTCCCTGGTGGAGTATAACAAAGTCCCCTGGTCGAGTATAACAAAGTTTTCTAATCGAGTATAACAAAGGACCCTGGTTGAGTATAACAAAGTCCTCTGATCAAGTATAACAAAGTCCCCTAATCGAGTAAAACAAAGTCCCCTGATCGAGTATAACATATCCCCTGATCGAGTATAACAAAGTCCTCTGGTCGAGTATAACAAAGTCCCTAGATCGAGCATACCAAAGTTCCCTGATCGAGTATAACAAAGTCCCCTGATCGAGTATAACAAAGCCCCCTAGACGAGTATAACAAAGTTCCCACATCAAGTATAAAAAAGTTCCCTAATCGAGAATAACAAAGCCCCTGGTCCAGTATAACAAAGTCCCATGATCAAGTATAACATATCCCCTGATAGAGTATAACAACGTCTCCTGGCCCAGTTTAACAAAGTCACCAGATCGAGCGTAACAAAGTCCCCTAATCGATTATAACAAAGTCCCCTGGTCGAGTATAACAAAGGCCCCTGATTGAGTAAGACAAAGTCCCCTGATCGAGCATCACAAAGTCCCCTGAACCGAGTATAACAAAGTCCCCTGATCGAGTAAAACATATCCCCTGATCGAGTATAAAAAGTCCCTGGTGGAGTATAACAAAGTCCCCTGGTCGAGTATAACAAAGTTTTCTAATCGAGTATAACAAAGGACCCTGGTTGAGTATAACAAAGTCCTCTGATCAAGTATAACAAAGTCTCCTAATCGAGTAAAACAAAGTCCCCTGATCGAGTATAACATATCCCCTGATCGAGTATAACAAAGTCCTCTGGTCGAGTATAACAAAGACCCCTGAACAAGTATAACAAAGTCCCCTGGTCGTGTATAACAAAGTCCAGTGATCGAGTATAACAAAGGCCCCTAATCGAGTATAGCAAAGTCCATTGGTCAAATAGAGAAAAGTCCACTGATCGAGTATGACAAAGTCCCCTGATCAAGTATAAAAAAGTCCCCTCGTCGAGTATAACAAAGCCCCCTGATCGATTATAACAAAGTCCCCAGATCGAGCATAACAATGTCCCCTAATCGATTACAACAAAGTCCCCTATTCGAGTATAACAAAGGGCCCTGATCGAGTAAGACAAAGTCCCCATCGAGCATAACAAAGTCCCCTAATCGATTATAACAAAGTCCCCTGGTCGAGTATAACAAAGTCCCTTGATCGAGTATAACAAAGTCCATTGGTCAAATATAGGAAAGTCCACTGATCGAGTATAACAAAGTCCCAGATCGCGCATAACAAAGTCCCCTGATCGATTTTAAAAAGTTCCCTGGTCGAGTATAGCAAAGGGACTGATCGAGTAAGACAAAGTCCCCTGATCGAGTATAACACAGTCCCCTAATCGAGTATAACAAAGCCCCCTGGGCGAGTATAACAACGTTCCCTGATCGAGTATTACAAAGTCTCATGGCCCAGTATAACAAAGTCCCCTCGAGTATAAAAAAGGCCCTGATCGAGTAAGACAAAATCCCCTGATCGAGTATAACAAAGTCCCCTAATCGAGTATGATAAAGCCGCCTACTCGAGTATAACAAAGTCCCCTGGTCGAGTGTAGCAAAGTCCATTGAAGGAGTATAACAAAGCCTCCACATCGAGTATAAGAAAGTCCCCTGATCGAGTATAACAAAGCCGCTTAATCGAGTATAACAAAGTCCCCTGGTCGAGTATAGCAAAGTCCCCTGTTCGAGTCTAACAAAGTCCCCTTATCGAGTATAACAAATTCCCCTTATCGAATATAACAAAGTCCCCTTATCGAGTATAACAAAGTCCCCTAATCGAGTATAACAAAGGTCCCTGGTCGAGTATAACAAAGTTCCCTGATCGAGTGTAACAAAAGTCCCCTGATCGAGAATAACAAAGTCCCATAATCAAGTATAAAAATATCCCCTGGTCTAGTGTAACAAAGTCCCCTGATCGAGTATAACAAAGTCCCCTAATCAAGTATGACAAAGTCCCCTGATCAAGTATAACAAAGGCCCCTCATAGAATATAACAAAGTCCATTGGTCAAATATAGGAATGTCCACAGATCGAGTATGACAAAGTCCCCTGATCAAGTATAAAAAAGTCCCCTGGTCGAGTATAGCAATGTCCCCTGGTCGAGTATAACAAAGTCCCTTGATCGAGTGTAACAAAAGTCCCCTGATCAAGTATAACAAAACTCCCCTGATCGAGTAAAACAAAGTCCCCTAATCAAGTATAAAAATGTCCCTTGGTCCAGTGTAACAAAGTCCCCTGATCGAGTATAACAATTTCCCCTAATCAAGTATAACAAAGTCCCCTGATCAAGTATAACAAAGGCCCCTCATAGAGTATAACAAAGTCCATTGGTCAAATATAGGAAAGTCCACAGATCGAGTATGACAAAGTCCCCTGATCATGTATAATAAAGCCCCCTGATCGAGTATAACATATCCTCTGATCGAGTATAACAAAGTCCTCTGGTCGAATATGACAAAGGCCCCTGGTCGAGTATAACAAAGTCCCTTGATCGAGTGTAACAAAAGTCCCCTGATCAAGTATAACAAAACTCCCCTGATCGAGTAAAACAAAGTCCCCTAATCAAGTATAAAAATGTCCCCTGGTCCAGTGTAACAAAGTCCCCTGATCGAGTATAAAAAAGTCCCCTGGTCGATTATAGCAAGTCCCCTGGTCGAGTATAACAAAGCCCCCTCATCGAGTATAACAAAGGCCACTAATCGAGTATAACAAAGTCCCCTGATCGAGTATAACAAAGTCCCCTTTAGAGTATAACAAAGTCCCCTGATCGAGTATAACAAAGTCCCCTAGTTGAGTATAACAAAGTCCCTTGATCAAGTATAACATATTCCCTGATTGTATATAACAAAGTCCTCTGGTCGAGTATAAAAAAGTCCCCTGATCGTTTATAACAAAGTCCCCCGGTCGAGTAGAGCAAAGGGCCCTGATCGAGTAAGACAAAGTCCCCTGATCGAGTATAACAAAGTCCCATGATCGAGTATAAAAAAGCCCCCGAGACGAGTAAAACAAAGTCGTCTGATCGAGTATAACAAAGTCCCCTAATCGAGTATAACAAAGACCCCTGGTCGACTATAGCAAAGTCCCCTGGTCGAGTATAACAATGCCTCCTCATCGAGTATAACAAAGTCCCCTAATCAAGTATAACAAAGTCCCCTAATCGAGTATAACAAAGACCCTGGTCGAGTATAACAAAGTCCCTTAATCGAGTATAAAAAAGTCCCATGGTCGACTATAGCAAAGTCCCCTGGTCTAGTATAACAAAGGCCCCTCATCGAGTATAACAAACTCCATTGGTCAAGTATAAAAAAGTTCCCTGGTCGAGTATAACAAAGTCCCCTAATCGAGTATAACAAAGTCCCCTTTTCGAGTATAGCAAAGTCCCCTGATGGAGTATAACAAAGCCTACTGATCGAGTATAACAATGTCCCCTAATCGAGTATAACAAAGCCCCCTGTTCGAGTATAACGAAGTCCCCTGGTCGAGTATAGCAAAGTCACCTCATTGAGTATAACAAAGCCTCCTGATCGAGTATAACGAAGTCCCTGATCAGGTATAGCAAGTCCCTGTTCAGGTCTAACAAGTCCCTTATCGAATGTAACAAATTCCCTTATCCGAGTATAACCAAAAGTCCCATATCGAGTATAACAAAGTCCCTAATCAGGTATAACAAAGGCCCCTGGTCGGTATAACAAAAGTTCCCTGATCTAGTGTAACAAAGCCCTGATCGAGAATAATAACAAAGTCCCTAATCAAAGGCACAAAAATGTCCCTGGTTCGAAGATATAACAGTCCCTGATCGAGTATAAACAAAGTCCCTAATCAAGTATAACAAAAGTCCCTGATCGGGTTTAACAAAGTCCCCTGATCGAGTATAACATATCCTCTGATCGAGTATAACAAAGTCCTCTGGTCGAGTATGACAAAGTCCCCTGATCGAGTATAACAAAGTCCCCTGGTCGAGTATAACAAAGTCGCCTGATCGATTATAACCAAGGCCCCTCATCGAGTTTAGCAAAGTCCATTGGTCATATATAGGAAAGTCCACTGATCGAGTATAACAAAGTCCCAGATCGAACATAACAATGTCCCCTGATCGATTATAACAAAGTCCCCTGGTCGAGAATAGCAAAGGGCCTTGATCGAGTAAGATAAAGTCCCCTGATCGAGTATAAGAAAGTCCCCTAATCGAGTATAACAAAAGCCCCTGGACAGGTACAACAAAAGTTCCTGATCGAGTATAACAGAGTCCTATGATCCCGAGTATAATAGTCCTGGTCAGTATAACAAGTCCCTGATCAGGTATAACATATCCCTGATCGGGAAATTACAAAGTCGCCTGGCCCGTATAGCAAAACCCCAGATCGACGTAACAAAGTCCCTGATCGATTATAGCTTCAAAGTCCCCAGGTCGAGTATAACAAAGGCCTGCCAGAAATGAGACAAAGTCCTGATCGAGTATAACAAAGTCCCCCAAATCAAGGTATAACAAAAGCCCCCTGGACAGGTATAACAAAGACCCTGATCGTGTATAACGGAGTCCTGATCCCGAAATGCTAACCGGCCCCTCATCGAGTTTAGCAAAAGTCCATTGGTCAAATAGGAGAAAGTCCCTGATCGAGTGTAACAAAAAGTCCCCTGATCCAAGTATAACAAAGGCCCCTTATCGAGTATAAAAATGTCCCCTGGTCCAGTGTAACAAACTCCTCTGATCGAGTATAAAAAAGTTCCCTGGCCCAGTATAACAAAGTCCCTAGATCGAGCATACCAAAGTTCCCTGATCGAGTATAACAAAGTCCCCTGATCGAGTATAACAAAGCCCCCTAGACGAGTATAACAAAGTTCCCTCATCGAGTATAACAAAGTCCCCTAATCTAGTATAACAAAGCCCCTGGTCCAGTATAACAAAGTCCCCTGATCAAGTATAACATATCCTCTGATAGAGTATAACAACGTCTCCTGGCCCAGTTGTAACAAGAATCCCCAGATCAGGCATAACAAAAGTCCCTAATCGATTATAGCAAAAAGTCCCTGGTCGAGGTATAACAAGGGGCCCGATCGAGTAAGACAAGTCCCTGATCGAGCATAACAAAGGTCCCCTGTTCTGGTATAACCGAAGCCCCCTGGACGAGTATAACAAAGTCCCTGGGCGAGTATAACAAAGTCCCCTGATCCGATAAAACCTGTCTGATCGAGGTACGCCAAAAGAGTCCTGGTGGAGTATAACAAAGTCCCCTGGTCGAGTATTGCAAGTCCCTCATCGAGTATAACAAGGCCCTCATCGAGGTATAACAAAGTCCTCTGATCGGTATAACGCAGGTCCCAATCCGGGTAAAACAAAAGTCCTAATGAGGTATAACAAAGGCCCTGGTCCGGAGTATAACAAGTTCCCTAGTCGAGTGTAACAAAAGTCCCCTGATCGAGTATAACAAAGTCCCCTGATCGAGTATACAAATGTCCCCTGGTCCAGTGTAACAAAGTGCCCTGATCGAGTATAAAAAAGTTCCCTGGCCCAGTATAATAAAGTCCCTAGATAGAGCATACCAAAGTCCCCTGATCGTTTATAACAAAGTCCCCCGGTTGAGTATAGCAAAGGGCCCTGATCGAGTAAGACAAAGTCCCTTGATGGAGTATAACAAAGTCCCATGATCGAGTATAAAAAAGCCCCCTAGACGAGTATAACAAAGTCGTCTGGTCGAGTATAACAAAGTCCCCTGGTCGAGTATAGCAAAGTCCCCTCATCGAGTATAACAAAGCCTCCTGATCGAGTATAACAAAGTCCCCTGATCGAGTATAACAAAGTCCCTAATCGAGGTATAACAAAGTCCCTAATCAAGGTATAACAAAGGTCTGGTCGAGGTATAACAAAGTCCCATGTCAAAAGGTACTCTTAAAGTCCTGATTTGACTATAGCAAAGTCCCCTGGTCGAGTATAACAAAGGCCCCTCATCGAGTATAACAAACTCCATTGGTCAAGTATAAAAAAGTTCCCTGGTCGAGTATAACAAAGTCCCCTAATCGAGTATAACGTAGCCCCCTTTTCGAGTATAGCAAAGTCCCCTGATGGAGTATGACAAAGCCTCCTGATCGAGTATAACAAAGTCCCCTAATCGAGTATAACAAAGCCCCCTGTTCGAGTATAACGAAGTCGCCTGGTCGAGTATAGCAAAGTCCCCTCATCGAGTATAACAAATTCCCCTTATCGAGTATAACAAAGTCCCCTTATCGAGTATAACAAAGCCTCCTGATCGAGTATAACAAAGTCCCCTGATCGAGTATAACAAAGTCCCCTGTTCGAGTCTAACAAAGTCCCCTTATCGAATATAACAAATTCCCCTTATCGAGTATAACAAAGGCCCCTGGTCGAGTATAACAAAGTTCCCTGATCTAGTGTAACAAAAGTCCCCTGATCGAGAATAACAAAATCCCCTAATCGAGCATAAAAATGTCCCCTGGTTCTGTATAACAAAGTCCCCTGATCGAGTATAACAAAGTCCCCTAATCAAGTATAACAAAGTCCCCTGATCAAGTTTAACAAAGTCGCCTGATCGAGTATAACATATCCTCTGATCGAGTATAACAAAGTCCTCTGGCCGAGTATGACAAAGTCCACTGATCGAGTATAACAAAGTCCCCTGGTCGAGTATAACAAAGTCCCTGGTCAGGTATAACAAAATTCCATGATCCGGAAGGTGTAACAAAAAGTCCCTGATCAGGAATAACAAGTCCCCTAATCCAGACAAAAAAATGTCCCTGGTTCAGTGTAACCTTAAAGTCCTGATCCAGATATAACAAAAGGTCCCTAATCCAGAGTATAACAAAGGTCTGATCCAGGTTTAACAAAGTCGCCTGATCGAGTATAACATATCACTCTGATCGAGTATAACCAAAGGTCACTGGCCCGAGTATGACAAGTCCCTGATCCGGGTATAACAAAAGGTCCCCTGGTCGGGTATAACAAAGTCCTGATCCGGAGTATAACCAAGGGCCCCTCATCAGGTTTAGCAAAGTCCATTGGTCAAATATAGGAAAGTCCACTGATCGAGTATAACAAAGTCCCAGATCGAGCATAACAATGTCCCCTGATCGATTATAACAAAGTCCCCTGGTCGAGAATAGCAAAGGGCCCTGATCGAGTAAGACAAAGTCCTCTGATCGAGTATAACAAATGTCCCCTAATCGAGTATAACAAAGCCCCCTGGACGAGTATAACAAAGTTCCCTGATCGAGTTTAACAAAGTCCTATGATCGAGTATAATAAAGTCCACTGGTCCAGTATAACAAAGTCCCCTGATCGAGTATAACATATCCCCTGATCGAGAATTACAAAGTCGCCTGGCCCAGTATAACAAAGTCCCCAGATCGAGTGTAACAAAGTCCCCTGATCGATTATAACAAAGTCCCCAGGTCGAGTATAACAAAGGCCCTGCCAAGAATGAGACAAAGTCCCCTGATCGAGTATAACAAAGTCCCCTGACCGAGTATAACAAAACCCCCTCGACGAGTATAACAAAGACCCCTGATCGTGTATAACAAAGTCCCCTGATCGAGTATTACATATCCCCTGATCAAATATAAGAAAGTCCCTAGTTGAGTATAAGAAAGACCCCTGATCCAGTGTAACAAAAGTCCCCTGATCAAGAATAACAAAGTCCCCTGATCGAGTATATAAATGTCCCCTGGTCAAGTGTAACAAAGTCCCCTGATCGAGTATAAAAA
>NW_024723413.1:0-12573 GCF_018991925.1 Homarus americanus
TCTTCAAAGTTCTTTTCAACTTTCCCTCACAGTACTTGTTCGCTATCGGTCTCGTGGTCATATTTAGCCTTAGATGGAGTTTACCACCTGCTTTGGGCTGCACTTTCAAGTAACCCGACTCTACAGAGAGGCCCTTTCCGACCGTCCCATCTGTACCCTCACGGGCGCCGCCATACGGGCCTGTCACCCTCCATGGGCAGTGGCCGCTTTCAAGCTTGACTTAGACGGTATGGGACAGCGTGCTGGACCCTCTGAAACGCAACACCCCTCGTGCCCGAAGACATCGAGGTTATGCGCTGGGCTTTTCCCGGTTCAGTCGCCCTTACTAAGGGAATCCCTGTTGGTTTCTTTTCCTCCGCTTATTAATATGCTTAAATTTGGCGGGTAGCTCTCTCCTACTACGAGGTCGATCGTGGTCTCATCATCCTTAGGGGGAACAAGTTCCCCAACCACGAAGCGGAAGACGCTCTGCCACCGACTTTCTTCACCACCGACATTACCAGGCAGGAAGGTTTGGGGGGCTTGTCGCGGGGGTACCAGCGGCCATGGCGCCGGCACTCCCACCCCTGACTCCGTTCCTTCTCATTGAGTGGTAAATAGCCAATAGGAAAAGTGTTCCAGCAGAACATCTCTCGCAGAGTCATATACACACACAGTTTTAATGCATATACGCTCGTGTTCCGCCCTTACTCGGCCGCACCTTTGCCGCTTAAACTTTGACCTCTTTCCCCGTTCCCGCATGCCACAGCAGTGGCACTTGTTTATCCGGAGAAAGAGAGCGAGAGTCGCAGTATTAATTGGCGTGAGCGGCCTTTCCGGCTGCAGAACTAGTGCTCTATCCCGGCGAGCGCCGTTATGAGGCGCAACACCGTCTTTAACGCGTTTAGAGAGAACTCCCCCTGCCTCCCTCCCGGTCATGAGATAGACGTGGACTCGTGGCGAACTCTCAAAGAGAACGCCCACACCGCGTCTGACCGTGGGAGAGGGTGGAGGAGCGCGTGAGGAAGAGCACGGCGTCACCCAAGCATTCTCATCTCTCTGCCTGCACCACTACATGGTAGACTGCGGGCCCAGGCGCACTCATCAATTTGGGTTCCACTGCAATGCATGCCAAGCACTCTTTTCGAGGTGATAGACGAAATTCCGGCGGGGCTTACTTAAAAGATATCCGACCCGGTTTCGTTTCCTCTTCGTGGGATGGAGTGCCTCTTAGAACATGTGCAGCATCAGCCATGAGCGGCCGACGGCCATTCGTGTCTCTGTGGACAGCAGGCAAAAGAGCGCCGCCTCAGTGATTGACTGCGAGGGCAACCCAACTGTCGCTTTTCGGTATGTGGTTGAATGTGGGTGCCAGTCCATGGACTTGCTATTGATAAACTTGCTTGTTTTTAAGGGCACGCCTCGCGCAAAGCGCGGGCGATTTAAACTTAAGGCGGAAGCTCGGTTCGGGTTACCCGCCAGTGTCGGGAGACAGTCAGCGGGCACCGAACTGCGCGGCATGCCGATGGATGTATATTTCCGACCCTCGTAGGCGAGTGGCGGCGACGACTCATATGGTACCGCCGCAGCAATATCTGCGTTCAACAGCCGTTATATCTGAAATGCTTGCGGTTACATCGCCA
The DNA here is from genome assembly GCF_018991925.1 of Homarus americanus. NCBI lineage: Eukaryota > Metazoa > Arthropoda > Malacostraca > Decapoda > Nephropidae > Homarus > Homarus americanus. Next base: position 1,623 of record NW_024723413.1, read on the forward strand.
ACGCGCGCAGTTGCTGCGTCTTCGACCCACGAGCAGGTGATCCCCGTTAGAGTTGTGTATTTGCCATTTGAGATCTTTTGCGACTAACCATCACAGGTCGAGTCTCAATGAAAGGTTTTGACAGACATAGCCCAAGTTTGTGGTTTGGGTTTGGCCGGACGGCTTGTTGTTGTTTTTTGACACTTGAATTTCACTCTTTTTGGGTCAAGAGGCTTATTCGCCGGTAGTAAGGAACGGACGGGCAGCCGTCCAAAGCCCCGTCCGTCCTCCTCCGGTCTTCGCGCTCTCGCCCGAGTGTGGTCCACCTACAGCGTGGTGGTACCTATTTTTGGTGCGGGGGCCGGGATTGTCCTCTTTCGCTGCTGGAGTTGCCAGAGCAGAGCCCGAGACCGCCCAAATCAGGAGAGTAGTAGTAGTAGTTTTAAGAGCGCCCCGTTCTCTTTCTCTCTGTTAATGATCCTTCCGCAGGTTCACCTACGGAAACCTTGTTACGACTTTTACTTCCTCTAAATGATCAAGTTTGGACATCTTTCCGTCGGCTCGAGGCGACGACCCCAGAAAACCCTCGCGGGCAACGGGGCCGACAATCCAAGAGCGCCAGTCCGAAGGCCTCACTAAATCATTCAATCGGTAGTAGCGACGGGCGGTGTGTACAAAGGGCAGGGACGTAGTCAGCGCAAGCTGATGACTTGCACTTACTGGGAATTCCTCGTTCATAGAGTATAATTGGCCCCAATCCTATCGAAGGCTTTGAGCCGGGTTACCCGCTCCTCTCGGAGGGAAAACTTCGTTGATCCCTTCAGTGTAGCGCGCGTGCGGCCCAGAACATCTAAGAGCATCACAGACCTGTTATTGCTCAATCTCGTGCGGCTAGAATTGCCGCTTATCCCTCTAAGAAGAAGTTGCGAACTGGACACCATTTTCTGGAGATCCGTCGACTACTTAGTAGGCCAGAGTCTCGTTCGTTATCGGAATTAACCAGACAAATCGCTCCACCAACTAAGAACGGCCATGCACCACCACCCACCGAATCGAGAAAGAGCTCTCAATCTGTCAATCCTTCCGGTGTCTGGGCCTGGTGAGGTTTCCCGTGTTGAGTCAAATTAAGCCGCAGGCTCCACTCCTGGTGGTGCCCTTCCGTCAATTCCTTTAAGTTTCAGCTTTGCAACCATACTTCCCCCGGAACCCAAAGACTTTGGTTTCCCGGAAGCTGCCCGCCGGGTCATGGGAATAACGCCGGCGGATCGCTAGTTGGCATCGTTTATGGTTAGAACTAGGGCGTTATCTGATCGCCTTCGAACCTCTAACTTTCGTTCTTGATTAATGAAAACATCCTTGGCAAATGCTTTCGCGGTAAGTTCGTCTTGCGACGGTCCCGAAATTTCACCTCCTAGCGTCGCCCAATACGAATGCCCCCGCTTCTGTTCGATTAGTCATTACCTCTGGTTCGAAAACCAACAAAATAGGGCAGGGTCTATTCCATTATTCGCCATCACCATTCGGGCCATTCAAATAGCCTGCTCTGAGCATCTAATTTTCAAAGTAAACTCTCCGGCCACTCAGGACACTCGACAAAGCATCCACGTCGCGAGCGGCCCAGAGGCGGCTGTTCGGGCGTGACAGTAAACGCAGGCGGTGCGTCAGTCGAACTGAGATCCAACTCACGAGCGCAACGCCTTAACTTTAATATACGCTATTGGGCTGGGGTGCCGCAGCTGCTGGCACCAGACTTGCCCTCCAATGGATACTCGTTAAAGGATTTAAAGTGTACTCATTCCGATTGCGAGGCCTCGGATGAGACTCACATCGTTATTTTTCGTCACTACCTCCCCGTGCCGGGAGTGGGTAATTTGCGTGCCTGCTGCCTTCCTTAGATGTGGTAGCCGTTTCTCAGGCTCCCTCTCCGGAATCGAACCCTGATTCCCCGTTACCCGTTATAGCCATTGTAGGCGCATAACCTACAATCGAAAGCTGATAAGGCAGACACTTGAAAGAAGCGGCGCCGGTGCGGAGACCGTGCGCTCAGCCCGAAGTTATTCAGATTCACCACAGGTGGGTTACGGACCGGGGCCCGACCAGTTTTGAACTAATAAAAGCGCTCTTCCCTTGCGGTCAGAGACCAATTGCATGTATTAGCTCTAGAATTGCCACAGTTATCCAAGTAAGTGGGTTTACAGATCCAATGAAACATAGCTGATTTAATGAGCCATTCGCGGTTTCGCCTTAAATCGGCTTGTACTTACACATGCATGGCTTAATCTTTGAGACAAGCATATGACTACTGGCAGGATCAACCAGGTAGCTGCTGCTGTTGGCGGCGCCTATCACGGCGGCCAAAATAGTGAGATTGAGAGAGAGGCAGAAGACATTGGGCGAGGGACCGCACGTTGGCCTTAGAGAAATAGCAAACCAGATGATCAGATCTAACTGCACCTTCTCTTGCTATCCTCGGCGCCGGCAGCGCCACCGTGTGTGCCAATCTCCTCCCTTATCCGCTCCTCTTTGCCCCAGCTCCAGCGAGGCAGCCGACATTGGGCGAGGGACCGCACGTTGGCGAATCTCCTCCCTTATCCGCTCCTCTTCTCTTTGCCCCAGCGAGGCAGAAGACATTGGGCGAGGGACCGCACGTTGGCCTTAGAGAAATAGCAAACCAGATGATCAGATCAAACTGCACCTTCTCTCGCTATCCTCGGCGCCGGCAGCGCCACCGTGTGTGCCAATCTCCTCCCTTATCCTCTCCTCTTCTCTTTGCCCCAGCGAGGCAGCCGACATTGGGCGAGGGACCGCACGTTGGCCTTAGAGAAATAGCAAACCAGATGATCAGATCAAACTGCACCTTCTCTTGCTATCCTCGGCGCCGGCAGCGCCACCGTGTGTGCCAATCTCCTCCCTTATCCGCTCCTCTCCTCTTTACCCAGCTCCAGCGAGGCAGCCGACATTGGGCGAGGGACCGCACGTTGGCCAATCTCCTCCCTTATCCGCTCCTCTTCTCTTCTCTTTGCCCCAGCGAGGCATAAGACATTGGGCGAGGGACCGCACATTGGCCCATCTCCTCCTCTCTCTCTTTCTCTTACTGTTTGTGGGGACGTGGGCTCATGAGCGCCATCGTCGCCCAATATTTGTTAGGTTGTGTATTTCACGGGTGGGAACCGCCATCATCGTTGTTAGGTGATGGGGTAACCCAACGTGTGCTTTGACGAGTTTTGGCTGCTAAACTCTCTTTTTAGTATACTCGGCTCCCAGACTGCGCCCTGGTCGTGTTGAACCATGAGCGTTGTCTATGCACATTAAAGGTAGCCGTTTGCGCGTGGAATAGTGCAATGAATCTCGGTCAAGAGACGGTTGGGCGCTGCATTGAAGGCCGGCACAGACGCGAAGACGGGGTGATCAGCCAACGCAAGTCCGCTAAGTTGGGCAGACAGCAAGGCGAAGGGGAGCCCCGTTCCGGACTGAAAGGCCGCAGCATATGCTGTGACGAAACTAGTAGGGTGGCGACGTGTGCGCCGAGAGAGAGAGACCTGGCAAGTGTAATTGATAGAGCGCGAGCCTACTCGCCATAAGCCCGCTCCACTGCCATTCCTCTGATCCAATGAGACTAAAATCTCTCTCTCTCTCCTTCTGCTCCAGCCATTGCAGGGCAGGGAAGCGACGGCAATTTTGGTTGTTGTTTTTGAATGCCGCGCTTTGCTTCGCAGAGGCGCCGAAGCGCTCCGCTGGGGGGCGGAAGATATTTCACACCGAATATGTGTGTGAAGGCACCCTCTCCCCTTAATATAGTGAAATAGTGCAATCCAGCATACAAGGTCGGACGATAGGACATTCACCGTACCGCACCTCGAGAGTGGATGTTGGGTAAGGTTAAAACCGGACTGTTCGCAGACAGCCGAATAACCCGGTTCCGGACTAATTGGTGGATGCAACATCATGATGATGCTGCTGCTGTCGCGGAAACCGCAGTGGCGACGTGAGAGAGTAATAATGTTCAATAGGGAGAGCGACCTGGCTAGTGTAATTGATAGATCGCGAGCCTACTCGCCATTAGCCCGCTCCACTGCCATTCCTCTGACCCAATGAGACTATTCTCTCTCTCGCTCTCCTTCTGCTCCAGCCATTGCAGAGCAGGGAGAGGAAATCGACGGCAATTTTGGTTGTTGTTTTTGAATGCCGCGTTTTGCTTCGCAGAGGCGCCGAAGCGCTCCGCTGGGGGGCGGAAGATATTTCACATCGAATATGTGTGTGAAGGCACCCTCTCCCCTTAATATAGTGAAATAGTGCAATCCAGCATACAAGAGCGGACGATAGGACAGTCACCGTACCGCACCTCGAGAGTGGAAGTTGTTTGATCGTTTGTTAGGCAAGGTTAAAACCTGACTGTTCGCGAACAGCCGAATAACCCGGTTCCGGACTTACAATAGACGCAACATCATGATGCTGCTGCTGTCGCGGAAACCGTGGTGGCGACGTGCGCGCCGAGAGAGTAATAATGTTCAATTGGGAGACAGACCTGGCTAGTGAAATTCATAGATCGCGCTCCACTGCCATTCCTCTGACCCCATGAGACTATTTTCTCTCTCTCTCTCTTCTTCTTCTGCTGCTGCTGCTGCTCCAGCCATTGCAGGGCAGGGAAGGGAAAGCGACGGCAACTTTGGTTGTTGTTTTTGAATGCCGCGCTTTGCTTCGCAGAGGCGCCGAAGCGCTCCGCTGGGGGGCGGAAGATATTCCACACCGAATAGGTGTGTGAAGGAACCCTCTCCCCTTAATATAGTGAAATAGTGCAATCCAGCATACAAGAGCGGACGATAGGACAGTCACCGTACCGCACCTCGAGTGGAAGTTGTTTTGATCGTTTGTTAGGCAAGGTTATACGACTGTTCGCGAACAGCCGAATAACCGGTTCCGGAGGCTTTACTGTGGAGCGCAACATCATGATGCTGCTGCTGTCGCGGAAACCGTGAGTGGCGACGTGTGTGCGCCGAGTAATAATGTTCAATTGGGAACAGACCTGGCTAGTGAAATTCATAGATCGCTCCACTGCCATTCCTCTGACCCCATGAGACTATTTTCTCTCTCTCTTCTTCTGCTGCTGCTCCACATGCATTGCAGGGCAGGGAAGGAAAGCGGCGGCAACTTTGGTTGTTGTTTTTGAATGCAGCGCTTTAGCCATAGAAGCGCCCAGCTCCGCTGGAGTAGGAAGATATTCCCACACCGAATAGGTGTGTGAAGGCACCCTCTCCCCTTAATATAGTGAAATAGTGCAATCCAGCATACAAGAGCAGGACGATAGGACGATCCGTACCGCACCTCGAGTGGAAGTTGTTTGATCGTTTTGTTGGCAAGGTTAAACCCGACTGTTACATGAACAGCGAATAACCAGTTCCGGACTTACAATGGGCCGCCGCTTATCATGATGCTGCTGCTGTCGCCAAGAAACCGTGGTGGCGTGTGCGCCGAAGTAATAATGTTCCCGGTGGGAGACAAAGACCTGGCTGGTAAATTCATGAATCACTCCCTGCCCATTCCTCTGGCCCATGAGACTATTTTCTCTCTCTCTTCTTCTGCTGCTGCTCCAGCCATTGCAGGGCAGGGAAGGGAAAGCGACAGCAATTTTGGTTGTTGTTTTTGAATGCCGCGCTTTGCTTCGCAGAGGCGCCGAAGCGCTCCGCTGGGGGGGGCGGAAGATATTTCACACCGAAGATGTGTGCGAAGGCACCCTCTCCCCTTAATATAGTGAAATAGTGCAATCGAACATATAAGGGCGGACGTTTTCATCACCGTCTCCCACTCGGTGTGTGTGTGCAGATTCTCGGATCATTTTGTAAAGTATGCTCGACCCCCGATTGACTTTGACGGTCTCCCATTCGGGTGTGCAAGTTTCTGTAGTATGCTATTAAATCGACCCCCGATTGACTTTGACTGTCTCCCATTCGGGTGTGCAAGTTTCTGTAGTATTCTATCAAATCGACCCCGATTGACTTTGACGGTCTCCCATTCGGGTGTGCAAGTTTCTGTAGTATGCTATTAAATCGACCCCCGATTGACTTTGACGGTCTCCCATTCGGGTGTGCAAGTTTCTGTAGTATGCTATTAAATCGACCCCCGATTGACTTTCACTGTCTCCCATTCGGGTGTGCAAGTTTCTGTAGTATGCTATTAAATCGACCCCCGATTGACTTTCACTGTCTCCCATTCGGGTGTGCAAGTTTCTGTAGTATGCTATCAAATCGACCCCCGATTGACTTTGACGGTCTCCCATTCGGGTGTGCAAGTTTCTGTAGTATGCTATCAAATCGACCCCCGATTGACTTTGACGGTCTCCCATTCGGGTGTGCAAGTTTCTGTAGTATGCTATTAAATCGACCCCCGATTGACTTTGACTGTCTCCCATTCGGGTGTGCAAGTTCTCTGTAGTATGCTATCAAATCGACCCCCGATTGACTTTGACGGTCTCCCATTCGGGTGTGCAAGTTCTCTGTAGTATGCTATCAAATCGACCCCCGATTCACTTTGACGGTCTCCCATGCGGGTGTGGAACTTCTCTGGTATGTTGTATAATATGACCGAGGTGCCCCTACCCCTTACTATAGTGAAATAGTGCCATCCAGTGTACAAGGGCGGACGCTTTCATCACCGTCTCCCACTCGGTGTGTGCACATTCTCGGATCATTTTGTATAGTATGCTATTAAATCGACCCTCGATTGACTCTGACGGTCTCCCATTCGGGTGTGCAAGTTTCTGTAGTATGCTGTTAAATCGACCCCCGATTGACTTTGACTGGCTCCCATTCGGGTGTGCAGGATTTCTGTAGTATGCTTCTATCAAATCGACCCCCGATTGGCTTTGACGGTCTCCCATTCGGGTGTGCAAGTTTCTGTAGTATGCTATCAAATCGACGATTGACTTTGTGGTCTCCCATTCGGGTGTGCAAGTTTCTGTAAACATTAAATCGACCCCGATTGACTTTGGCGGTCTCCCATTGGTGTGCAAGTTTCTGTAGTATGCTATTAAATGACCCGATTGACTTTGGCTATCTCCCATTGGTGTGCAGTTTCTGTAGTATGCTATCAAATCGACCCCCGATTGACTTTGACGGTCTCCCATTGGTGTGCAAGTTTTGTAGTATGTATTAAATGGGCCCCGTTGGCTTTGACGGTCTCCATTTAAAGGTGTGCAAGTTTCTGTAGTATGTAATAAATGTTGGTTGTTTGTGTCCCGATACGAGATTGTGCAAGTTTCTGTAGTATGCTATCAAATCGACCCCCGATTGACTTTGGCGGTCTCCCATTGGTGTGCAGAACGTATGCTAGTAAATCGACCCTCGATTGACTTTGACTGTCTCCCATTTGGGTGTGCAAGTTTCTGTAGTATGCTATCAAATCGACCCCCGATTGACTTTGACTGTCTCCCATTTGGGTGTGCAAGTTTCTGTAGTATGCTATTAAATCGACCCCCGATTGACTTTGACTGCCTCCCATTCGGGTGTGCAAGTTTCTGTAGTATGCTATCAAATCGACCCCCGATTGACTTTGACTGTCTCCCATTTGGGTGTGCAAGTTTCTGTAGTATGCTATTAAATCGACCCTCGATTGACTTTGACTGTCTCCCATTCGGGTGTGCAAGTTTCTGTAGTATGCTATTAAATCGACCCCCGATTGACTTTCACTGTCTCCCATTCGGGTGTGCAAGTTTCTGTAGTATGCTATCAAATCGACCCCCGATTGACTTTGACGGTCTCCCATTCGGGTGTGCAAGTTTCTGTAGTATGCTATTAAATCGACCCCCGATTGACTTTGACGGTCTCCCATTCGGGTGTGCAAGTTTCTGTGGTATGCTATCAAATCGATCCCCGATTGACTTTGACGGTCTCCCATTCGGGTGTGCAAGTTTCTGTAGTATGCTATCAAATCGACCCCCGATTGACTTTGACGGTGTCCCATTCGGGTGTGCAAGTTTCTGTAGTATGCTATCAAATCGACCCCCGATTGACTTTGACGGTCTCCCATTCGGGTGTGCAAGTTTCTGTGGTATGCTATCAAATCGATCCCCGATTGACTTTGACGGTCTCCCATTCGGGTGTGCAAGTTTCTGTAGTATGCTATTAAAACGACCCCCGATTGACGTTGACGGTCTCCCATTCGGGTGTGCAACTTTCTGTAGTATGCTATTAAATCGACCCCCGATTGACTCTGACGGTCTCCCATTCAGATTGCAAGTTTCTATAGTATGCTATTAAATCGACCCCGATTGACTTTGACGGTCTCCCATTCGGGTACGAAGTTTCTGTAGTATGCTATCAATCGACCCCGATTGACTTTGGCGGTCTCCCATTGATTGTACAGTTTCTGTAGTATGCTATCAAATCGACCCCCGATTGACTTTGACGGTCTCTCATTCGGGTGTGCAAGTTTCTGTAGTATGCTATTAAATCGACCCCCGATTGACTTTGACGGTCTCCCATTCGGGTGTGCAAGTTCTCTTGGTGCATTTGAAGTATGAGTTGAGTTTAATGAAGTTGATTTCGTCATAGGCACGGTGCTGTGCTGTGCTGTGCCATCGACAACACCAATAAGGAAGGGGCATCTATTTTTACTTAGGCTAGCATACCTAAGTTAAAGCAAACTCCCCTTGCCAATACAAGAAGGAAGAGGGTTTCTTATAGTCTAATAAACAATTCATCATGACCAAATACAGTATCTAACACAGGGGGTCCGGGGGCGCAGCCCCCGGTTAGCAACTAACCATTTGATTGCATTATCTCTGAGAATAGTTAGCAATTATCCATTTGATTGCATTATCCCAGGTTAAGGGGGTTGTGTGTGGTTCCATATCACCAGATTTATTAAAAAACTCTACGTCAGGCTAAACAGTTTAGGCTAGATAGTACGATACGATACGAAGTCATTAGTTAAGAGGTGAAAGAAGATTATTAGGAATTGAAGAAAAAGGTGGTGAAACTGAAATACAGTAGGAGTAGAAAGAATCTGGGCTCAACCAGATCGCTTCATCTTTCTTATTGGTGTTTTGTCTTTGTTCTGCTCCCTTGGTTCGTCAGACCTTTGTATTAATATTGGTTTATTTATATAATGCTGCTTATTATTATTATTTTTATTATTGTTGGAGTTAGTGAGCCCGCCCAGGTCCTTGTGTAACTGGGAGGGTAGTCACATTTGTTTATTTTTTTGAGGTGTTAGTTAAGTGTTAGTTGTGTTAGTCTAAGGTACACTGTATGAAGAGGCCTACCAGGTTCTCAGTGGAGCTGGTTGGTCACTCTCATCTTTATTCCTCTATTAATGTTTTATGTGTAAATGTGTATATTGGGGCAGGAGGTGGTTCAATTACTTCTTCCTGTCTATATTATTTTCAGTTTTGACCTGTTTCATGTTAGGATTTGATGCTTTTTCCAAAATATTTACAGCTTTATTTGTGTATATCTACATTGATTGCTAGGGTTTTGCTCTCTTGTGTAGCTGTTCATTATTATGTGGTCTGTATATTTTATGTTATATATAAATCTGAGGCTATATTTTGTACTGTTTGTAACCTTTAATGCGTTTTACTAAGGGTGTTCAATGGGATAGATTGTTAGTTAGTCCATAATTGATTTGACAAGGGCAATATAAATCTTTCTTTTTTTTTTTTTTTTTTGTTATTAATGCTAAAAGGTTCTTGGCATTTTATTTTTATGTCTTGTTCTTTGCCTGTCGTTCTTTATCTTTTAAGTATGTTATATATCCTCTTTTTTGTTAGTTTTAATCCAAGCATCCTACCTTCAGTGTTCGTATGGGTATAGTTCACGATTGACTAATGCTGGACTTGTTTTAATGCCAGCTGTGGTATTATCTTGGTTGTTCTTATTTGTCCTGATTTTCCATTTTCTCAAAATCATTTATGTTTTTATCGCTCTTACACCGTGTAGAGAGTGCCATAAATTGATTGATTTTCCTGGGGCGAATACTATTTGGAAATGTATCATCAGCAAACATTACATATTCACTAAAGGGGGTAGGTTGAGGTGTGTCTGAAGTATAAATTGTATATAGTGTTGGAGAAAGGCATCCTCCTTGAGGTACTCCACTCTCAAGATTAAACATAGTTCCTAAAAGTTTCCAATTTGAATTTGTGCTCTCCTATCATCTAAATAGTTACACAATATTCTTAGCATGTATTCGTTAAGTCCCAGTTTTAATATTTTATATTTCAAGCCTAAATGCCCAACTTTATCAAAAGCCTTAGAAACATCCCTTAAAATTATATTGATCTGGTTACCCTTGCTTTTTTCTATTGCAATTATTTCCGTTATTATAGCTATTGCAGTTAGGGTATTTCTATTGGGCATAAATCCATGTTGTCTGTTGTTAGTTTTCCCATGTTGTGTTAAAAGGCTATAAGTCTTGAATTTAATATTTTTTCCAATAGTTTCCCGGTAATTTCTAATAAAGATATTGGCCTGTAGTTTAATATTTCCTTATTGTCCTTACCCTCTTTAGGAATAAATATCATTTTAGCATATTTTAGTTTGTCTGGAAAGTAACCAGTTATTAAGCATGCGTTATAAATGTTTAATAGTGTATTTAAAATGTTTTCAGGTAGATTCATGATCATATTTCGTGTAATACCTGTGAGCCCAGGGGCTTTTTCCTTAAATTTCCTCAGACAGTGCATCATTTCTCCCATGGTTATTATTTGATTATTAGGTAATAAGTTATAGTCTATATATTGCCTTGGGTTGATTCTATGTATTCGTGTTCACTATCAAAATCTTCATTTTCCTCATCTGATATTTTAAAAACTTTTACCCATTCCCTTTTGAATGCTGACTCTTGTTCATTTTCCTCGTGCAATTTTGTTCCATTTTGGTCTTTAATGTATGGTGTTTTTTGCTTGTTGTGCCCCCTCATCTTGTTTATGGAAGTCCAAAATGTTTTTGTGTCTTTAGTCATGTCAGCCGCCATT
>NW_024723414.1:0-15323 GCF_018991925.1 Homarus americanus
GAAAGTTGGTTAGATAACCAAATTTGCCGAAAATAGATTATCATAGAAAACGGAAATTTGTATCATAAAAATGGGAAATATCTACTTTCCGGAAAGTTGGTTATCTACTCGAAAAGTAGAATTAATTCTAATTTCGAAAGTAGATTATCGACTTTTGGGAAAGTAGATTTTCGTATTTTCGGGAAATATTACCTAATTTTGGGAAGTAGATTATCATAGAAAACGGAAATTTGTATCATAAAAAATGGAAATATCTACTTTCCGGGAAAGTTGGTTGATAACCAAATTTTTCCGAAAATAGATTATCATAGAAAACGGAAATTTGTATCATAAAATGGGAAATATCTACTTTCCGAAAGTTGTTAGATAACCAAATTTGCCGAAAATAGATTATCATAGAAAACGGAAATTTGTATCATAAAAATGGAAATATCTACTTTCCGCGAAAGTTTCTAGATAACCACTTTCCTGAAAATAGATTATCATAGAAAACGGGAAATTTGTATCATAAAAATGGGAATATCGACTTTCCGGGAAAGTTGGTTAGATAACCAAACTTTCCCGAAAAATATTATCATAGAAAACGAGAAATTTGTATCATAAGAAATGGGAAATATCTACTTTCCGAAAGTTGTTATCTACTTCCCCGAAAAGTAGATATTTTCTAATTTCGGGAAAGTAGATTATCGATTTTTGGGAAAGTAGATTTTCGTATTTTCGGGGAAATATACCTAATTTTTGGGAAGTAGATTATCATAGAAACGGGAAATTTGAATCATAAAAATGGGAAATATCTACTTTCCGAAAGTTGGTTAGATAAACCAAATTTGCCGAAAATAGATTATCAGAGAAAACGGAAATTTGTATCATAAAAATGGGAAATATCTACTTTCCGCGAAAGTTTCTAGATAACCAAATTTGCCGAAAATAGATTATCATATAGAAACGGAAATTTGTATCATAAAAATGGAAATATCTACTTTCCACGAAAGTTTCTAGATAACCAACTTTCCAGAAAATAGATTATCATAGAAAACGGAAATTTGTATCATAAAATGGGAAATATCGACTTTCCGAAAGTTGGTTACTACTTCCCCGAAAAGTAGATAGATTTTCTAATTTTCGAAAGTAGATTATCGACTTTTAGAAAGTAGATTTTCGTATTTTCGGGGAAATATTACCTAATTTTGGGAAGTAGATTATCATAGAAAACGGAATTTGTATCATAAAAATGGGAAATATCTACTGAAAGTTGGTTAGATAACCAAATTTGCTGAAAATAGATTATCATAGAAAAACGGAAATTTGTATCATAAAAATGGAAATATCTACTTTCCGCGAAAGTTTTCTAGATAACCAACTTTCCAGAAAATAGATTTTCATAGAAGGGAAATTTGTATCATAAAAATGGGAAATATCGACTTTCCGGGAAAGTTGGTTAGATAACCAAATTTGCCGAAAATAGATTATCATAGAAAACGGGAAATTTGTATCATAAAAATGGGAAATATCTACTTTCCGGGAAAGTTTGTTAGATAACCAAATTTGCCGAAAATAGATTATCATAGAAAACGGGAAATTTGTATCATAAAAATGGGAAATATCGACTTTCCGGAAGTTGGTTATCTACTTCCCGAAAAGTAGATAGATTTTCAATTTCGGAAAGTAGATTTTCGTATTTTCGGAAATATTACCTAATTTTGGGAAGTAGATTATCATAGAAAACGGAATTTTGTAATAAAAAATGGAAATATCTACTTTCCGAAAGTTGGTTAGATAACCAAATTTGCCGAAAATAGATTATCATAGAAAACGGAAATTTGTATCATAAAAATGGAAATATCTACTTTCCGCGAAAGTTTTAGATAACCAACTTTCCAGAAAATAGATTATCATAGAAAACGGAAATTTGTATCATAAAAATGGGAAATATCGACTTTCCGAAAGTTGGATTAGATAAACCAAATTTGTAGATTATCATATAGAAAACGGAATTTGTATCATAAAAATGGGAAATATCTACTTTCCGCGAAAGTTATTATTCACTTCCCGAAAAGTAGATAGATTTCTAATTTTCGGGAAAGTAGATTATCGACTTTTTGGGAAAGTAGATTTCGTATTTTCGGGAAATATTACCTAATTTTGGGAAGTAGATTATCATAGAAAACGGATTTTTGTATCATAAAAATGGGAAATATCTACTTTCCAGGAAAGTTGGTTAGATAACCAAATTTGCCGAAAATAGATTATCATAGAAAACGGAAATTTGTATCATAAAAATGGGAAATATCTACTTTCATGAAAGTTTCTTAGATAACCAACTTTCCAGAAAATAGATTATCATAGAAAACGGAAATTTGTATCATAAAAATGATATCATCTTCCGGGAAAGTTGTTAGATAACCAAATTTGCCGAAAATAGATTATCATAGAAAACGGAAATTTGTATCATAAAAATGGGAAATATCTACTTCCGCGAAAGTTTCTAGATAACCAACTTTCCGAAAAAAGATTATCATAGAAAACGGGAAGTTTGTATCATAAAAAATGGGAAATATCGACTTCCGGGAAAGTTATTAAATAACCAAATTTGCCGAAAATAGATTATCATAGAAAACGGAAATTTGTATCATAAAAAATTGAAATATCTACTTTCCGGGAGTATCTACTTCCCGAAAAGTAGATAGATTTTCTAATTTTCGGGAAAGATTATCGACTTTTTGGGAAAGTAGATTTTCGTATTTTCGTGAAATATTACCCTAATTTTGGGAAGCAGATTATCATAGAAAAACGGAATTTTGTATCATAAAAACGGGAAATATCTACTTTCCGAAAGTTGGTTAGATAACCAAATTTGCCGAAAATAGATTATCATAGAAAACGGAAATTTGTATCATAAAAATGGAAATATCTACTTTCCGCGAAAGTTTCTAGATAACCAACTTTCCAGAAAATAGATTATCATAGAAAACGGGAAATTTGTATCATAAAAAATGGAAATATCGACTTTCCGGGAAAGTTGGTTAGATAACCAAATTTGCCGAAAATAGATTATCATAGAAAACGGAAATTTGTATCATAAAAAATGGAAATATCTACTTTCCACGAAAGTTTTCTAGATAACCAACTTTCCCGAAAAAAGATTATCATAGAAACGAAGTTTGTATCATAAAAAATGGGAAATATCGACTTTCCGGGAAAGTTGGTTAGATAACCAAATTTGCCGTAAATAGATTATCATAGAAAACGAGAAATTTGTATCATAAAAAATGGGAAATATCTACTTTCCGCGAAAGTTTTAGATAACCAACTTTCCCGAAAATAGATTATCATAGAAAACGGAAATTTGTATCATAAAAATGGGAAATATCGACTCTTCCGGGAAAGTTGTTAGATAACCAAATTTGCCGAAAATAGATTATCATAGAAAACGGAAATTTGTATCATAAAATGGGAAATATCTACTTTCCGCGAAAGTTTCTTAGATAACCAACTTTCCCGAAAAAGATTATCATAGAAAACGGGAAGTTTGTATCATAAAAAATGGGAAATATCGACTTTTCGGGAAAGTTATTAGATAACCAAATTTGCCGAAAATAGATTATCATAGAAACGGGAAATTTGTATCATAAAAAATGGGAAATATCTACTTTCCGCGAAAGTTTCTAGATAACCAACTTTCCCGAAAATAGATTATCATAGAAAACGGGAAATTTGTATCATAAAAATGGAAATATCGACTTTCCGAAGTTGGTTAGATAACCAACTTTCCCGAAAATAGATTATCACAGAAAACGAGAAATTTGTATCATAAAAAATGGGAAATATCTACTTTCCGGGAAAGTTATTATCTACTTCCCGAAAAGTAGATAGATTTTCTAATTTTCGAAAGTAGATTATCGACTTTTGGGAAAGTAGATTTTCGTATTTTCGGGGAATATTACCTAATTTTGGAAGTAGATTATCATAGAAAACGGAATTTTGTATCATAAAATGGGAAATATCTACTTTCCGGAAAGTTATTAGATAACCAAATTTGCCGAAAATAGATTATCATAGAAAACGAAATTTGTATCATAAAAAATGGAAGTATCTACTTTCCGCGAAAGTTTCAGATAACCAACTTCCAGAAAATAGATTATCATAGAAAACGGGAAATTTGTATCATAAAAATGGAAATATCGACTTTCCGGGAAAGTTGTTAGATAACCAATTTGCCGAAAATAGATTATCATAGAAAACGGAAATTTGTATCATAAAAATGGGAAATATCTACTTTCCGCGAAAGTTTCTAGATAACCAACTTTCCCGAAAAAGATTATCATAGAAAACGGAAGTTTGTATCATAAAAATGGAAATATCGACTTTCCGGGAAAGTTGATTAGATAACCAAATTTGCCGAAAATAGATTATCATAGAAAACGGAAATTTGTATCATAAAAATGGGAAATATCTACTTTCGCGAAAGTTTTAGATAACCAACTTTCCCGAAAATAGATTATCATAGAAAACGGGAAATTTGTTTCATAAAAAATGGGAAATATCGACTTTCCGAAAGTTGGTTAGATAAACAACTTTTCCGAAAATAGATTATCATAGAAAACGAGAAATTTGTATCATAAAAATGGAATATCTACTTTTCCCGAAAAGTAGATAGATTTTCTAATTTTCGAAAGTATTATCGACTTTTTGGGAAAGTAGATTTTCGTATTGGGAAATATTACCAATTTTTGGGAAGTAGATAATCATAGAAAACGGGAAATTTGTATCATAAAAAATGGGAAATATCTACTTTCCGCGAAAGTTTCTTAGATAACGAAATTTGCCGAAAATAGATTATCATAGAAAACGGGAAATTTGTATCATAAAAGATGGGAAATATCGACTTTCCGGGAAAGTTGGTTATCTAACCAACTTTCCCGAAAATAGATTATCATAGAAAACGGGAAATTCGTATCATAAAAAATGGGAAATATCGACGCCCGGGAAAGTTGGTTAGATAACCAAATTTGCCGAAAATAGTTTATCATAGAAAACGGGAAATTTGTATCATAAAAAATGGGAAATATCTACTTTCCGCGAAAGTTTCTTAGATAACCAACTTTCCCGAAAATTTGTATCATAAAAAATGGGAAATATCTACTTTCCGGGAAAGTTGGTTATCTACTTCCCCGAAAAGTAGATAGATTTTCTAATTTTCGGGAAAGGAGATTATCGACTTTTTGGGAAAGTAGATTTTCGTATTTTCGGGGAAATATTACCTAATTTTGGGAAGTAGATTATCATAGAAAACGGGAATTTTGTATCATAAAAAATGGGAAATATCTACTTTCCGGGAAAGTTGGTTAGATAACCAAATTTGCCGAAAATAGATTATCATAGAAAACGGGAAATTTGTATCATAAAAAGTGGGAAATATCTACTTTCCGCGAAAGTTTCTTAGATAACCAACTTTCCAGAAAATAGATTATCATAGAAAACGGGAAATTTGTATCATAAAAAATGGGAAATATCTACTTTCCGGGAAATTTGGTTAGATAACCAAATTTGCCGAAAATAGATTATCATAGAAAGCGGGAAATTTGTATCATAAAGAATGGGAAATATCTACTTTCCGCGAAAGTTGGTTAGATAACCAACTTTCCCGAAAATAGATTATCATAGAAAACGGGAAATTTGTATCATAAAAATGGGAAATATCTACTTTCCCGAAAATAGATTATCATAGAAAACGGGAAATTTGTATCATAAAAAATGGGAAATATCTACTTTCCGCGAAAGTTGGTTAGAAAAACAACTTTCCCGAAAATAGATTATCATAGAAAACGGGAAATTTGTATCATAAAAAATGGGAAATATCTACTTTCCGGGAAAGTTGGTTAGATAACCAAATTTGCCGAAAATAGATTATCATAGAAAACGGGAAATTTGTATCATAAAAAATGGGAAATATCTGCTTTCCGCGAAAGTTGGTTAGATAAACAACTTTCCCGAAAAAAGATTATCATAGAAAACGGGAAATTTGTATCATAAAAAATGGGAAATATCTACTTTCCGGGAAAGTTGGTTAGATAACCAAATTTGCCGAAAATAGATTATCATAGAAAGCGGGAAATTTGTATTATAAAGAATGGGAAATATCTACTTTCCACGAAAGTTGGTTAGATAACCAACTTTCCCGAAAATAGTTATCATAGAAAACGGGAAATTTGTATCATAAAAAATGGGAAATATCTACTTTCCGGGAAAGTTGGTTAGATAACCAAGTTTCCCAAAAATAGATTATCATAGAAAACGGGAAATTTGTATCATAAAAAATGGGAAATATCTACTTTCCGCGAAAGTTGGTTATTCACTTCCCCGAAAAGTAGATAGATTTTCTAATTTTCGGAAAGTAGATCGAATTTTTTCTGAAAGTAGATTTTCGTATTTTCGGGGAATATTACCGAATTTTGTGAAGTAGATTATCATCGAAAACGGAATTTTGTATCATAAAAAATGGGAAATATCTACTTTCCGGGAAAGTTGTTAGATAACCAAATTTGCCGAAAATAGATTATCATAGAAAACGGGAAATTTGTATCATAAAAATGGGAAATATCTACTTTCCGCAAAAGTTTCTTAGATAACCAACTTTCCAGAAAATAGATTATCATAGAAAACGGAAATTTGTATCATAAAATGGGAAATATCGACTTTCCGGGAAAGTTGAGTTAGATAACCAAATTTGCCGAAAATAGATTATCATAGAAAAACGGAAATTTGTATCATAAAAAATGGGAAATATCTACTTTCCGCGAAAGTTTTTAGATAACCAACTTCCCAAAAAAAGATTATCATAGAAAACGGGAAGTTTGTATCATAAAAATGGGAAATATCGACTTTCCGGGAAAGTTGTTAGATAACCAAATTTGCCGAAAATAGATTATCATAGAAAACGGAAATTTGTATCATATAATGGGAAATATCTACTTTCCGCGAAAGTTTCTAGATAACCAACTTTCCAGAAAATAGATTATCATAGAAAACGGAAATTTGTATCATAAAAATGGGAAATATCGACTTTCGGAAAGGATAGATAACCAAATTTGCCGAAAATAGATTATCATAAAAACGAAATTTGTATCAAAAAAATGGGAAATATCTACTTCGCGAAAGTTTTCTAGATAACCAACTTCCCGAAAAAAGATTATCATAGAAAACGGAAGTTTGTAATATAAAAATGGAATATCGAATTTTCCGGGAAAGTTGGTTAGATAACCAACTTTCCCGAAAATAGATTATCATAGAAAACGAAATTTGTATCATAAAAATGGGAAATATCTACTTTCCGAAAGTTGTTATCTACTTCAAGAGAGATAGATTTTCAATTTTCGAAAGATTATCGACTTTTGGGAAAGTAGATTTTCGTATTGGGAAATATTACCTAATTTTGGGAAGTAGATTATCATAGAAAACGGGAAATTTGTATCATAAAAAATGGGAAATATCTACTTCGGGAAAGTTGGTTAGATAAACCAATTGCCGAAAATAGATTATCATAGAAAACGGGAAATTTGTATCATAAAAATGGGAATATTCACTTTCCGCGAAAGTTTCTTTAGATAACCAACTTTCCCGAAAATAGATTATCATAGAAAACGGAAATTTGTATCATAAAAATGGGAAATATCGACTTTCCGGGAAAGTTGGTTAGATAACCAAATTTGCCGAAAATAGATAATCATAGAAAAACGGAAATTGTATCATAAAAATGGGAAATATCTACTTCATGAAAGTTTCTTTAGATAACCAACTTTCCCGAAAAAGATTATCATGAAAACGGAAGTTTGTATCATAAAAATAGGAAATATCGACTTTCCGGGAAAGTTGTTAGATAACCAATTTGCCGAAAATAGATTATCATAGAAACGGGAAATTTGTATCATAAAATGGGAAATATCTACTTTCATGAAAGTTTTAGATAACCAACTTTCCGAAAAAGATTATCATAGAAAACGGAAGTTTGTATCATAAAAATGGGAAATATCGGCTTTCCGAAAGTTATTAGATAACCAAATTTGGAAAATAGATTATCATAGAAAACGGGAAATTTGTATCATAAAATGGGAAATATCTACTTTCCGCGAAAGTTTTAGATAACCAACTTTCCCGAAAATAGATTATCATAGAAAACGGAAATTTGTATCATAAAAAATGGAAATATCGACTTTCCGGGAAAGTTGGTTAGATAACCAACTTTCCAAAATAGATTATCAGAAAACGAGAAATTTGTATCATAAAAATGGGAAATATCTACTTTCCGAAAGTTGATATACTTCTCGAAAAGTAGATAGATTTTCTAATTTCGAAAGTAGATTATCGACTTTTGGGAAAGTAGATTTTCGTATTTTCGGAAATATTACCTAATTTTGGGAAGTAGATTATCATAGAAAACGGGAATTTGTCATAAAAAATGGGAAATATCTACTTTCCGGGAAAGTTAATAGATAACCAAATTGCGGAAAATAGATTATCATAGAAAACGGAAATTTGTATCATAAAAAATGAAATATCTACTTTCCGCGAAAGTTTCTTAGATAACCAATTTCCAGAAAATAGATTATCATAGAAACGGGAAATTTGTATCATAAAAAATGGGAAATATCGACTTTCCGGGAAAGTTATTAGATAACCAAATTTGCCGAAAATAGATTATCATAGAAAAAGGAAATTTGTATCATAAAAATGGAAATATCTACTTTCCGCGAAAGTTTCAGATAACCAACTTTCCCGAAAAAGATTATCATAGAAACGGGAAGTTTGTATCATAAAAATGGAAATATCGACTTTCCGGGAAAGTTGGTTAATAACCCAATTTGCCGAAAATAGATTATCATAGAAACGGGAAATTTGTATCATAAAAATGGAAATATCTATCAGAAAGTTTTCTAGATAACCAACTTTCCCGAAAATAGATTATAGAAAACGGAAATTTATCATAAAATGGGAAATATCGACTTCCGAAAGTTGGTTAGATAAACCAACTTTCCCGAAAATAGATTATCACAGAAACGAGAAATTTGTATCATAAAAATGGGAAATATCCACTTTCCGGGAAAGTTGTTGATATACTCCCCGAAAAGTAGATAGATTTTCTAATTTTCGGGAAAGAGATTATCACTTTTGGAAAGTAGATTTTCGTATTTTCGGGGAAATATTACCTAATTTTGGGAAGCAGATTATCATAGAAAACGGGAAATTTGTATCATAAAAATGGAAATATCTACTTTCCGGGAAAGTTGGTTAGATAACCAAATTCCGTGAAAATAGATTATCATAGAAAACGGGAAATTTGTATCATAGAAAAATGAGAAATATCTACTTTCCAGTGAAAGTTTTTAGATAACCAACTTTCCGGAAAATAGATTATCATAGAACACGGAAATTTGTATCATAAAAAATGGGAATATCGACTTTCCGGAAAGTTGGTTAGATAACCAACTTTCTGAAAATAGATTATCATAGAAAACGAGAAATTTGTATCATAAAAATGGGAAATATCTATTTCGAAGAAGAGTCTACTTCCCGAAAAGATAGATTTTCTAATTTTCGGAAAGTAGATTGTCGACTTTTTGGGAGTAGATTTTCGTATTTTCGGGAAATATTACCTAATTTTGGGAAGTAGATTATCATAGAAAACGGGAAATTTGTAATATAAAAATGGGAATATCTACTTTCCGGAAAGTTGGTTAGATAACCAAATTTGCCGAAAATAGATAACTCAGAAAACGGGAAATTTGTATCATAAAAATGGGAAATATCTACTTACGCGAAAGTTTTCTAGATAACCAACTTCCCGAAAATAGATTATCATAGAAAACGGAAATTTGTATCATAAAAATGGGAAATATCGACCGAAAGTTGGTTAGATAAACCAAATTTGCCGAAAATAGATTATCATAGAAACGGGAAATTTGTATCATAAAAAATGGAAATATCTACTTTCCGCGAAAGTTTCTAGATAACCAACTTTCCCGAAAATAGATTATCATAGAAAACGAGAAATTTGTATTATAAAAAATGGAAATATCTTCTTCCGGAAAGTTATTTACTTCCCTGAAAGTAGATATTTTCTAATTTTCGGAAAGTAGATTATCCTTTTGGGAAAGTAGATTTCGTATTTTCGGGAAATATTACCCAATTTTTGGGAAGTAGATTATCTAGAAAACGGAATTTTGTATCATAAAAATGGGAAATATCTACTTTTCCGCGAACGTTTTTAGATAACTAACTTTCCAGAAAATAGATTATCATAGAAAAACAAATATAAAAAATGGAATATCGACTTTCCGGGAAAGTTGGTTAGATAACCAAATTTGCCGAAAAGATTATCATAGAAAACGGGAAATTTGTATCATAAAAATGGGAAATATCTATCATGAAAGTTTAGATAACCAACTTTCCGAAAAAATGATTATCATAGAAACGGAAATTTGTATCATAAAAATGGGAAATATCTACTTTCCACGAAAGTTTAGATAACCAACTTTCCCAAAAATAGATTATCATAGAAAACGGGAAATTTGTATCATAAAAAATGGGAAATATCGACTTTCCGAAAGTGATAGATAACCAAATTTGCCGAAAATAGATTATCATAGAAAACGGGAAATTTGTATCATAAAAATGGGAAATATCTACTTTCCCGAAAGTTTTCTTAGATAACCAACTTTCCGAAAAGATTATCATAGAAAACGGGAAGTTTGTATCATAAAATGGGAAATATCGACTTCGAAAGTTGTTAGATAACCAAATTTGCCGAAAATAGATTATCATAGAAAACGGAAATTGTATAACAAAAAAGGGAAATATCGACTTCCGAAAGTTGGTTAGATAAACCAACTTTCCCGAAAATAGATTATCATAGAAAACGAGAAATTTGTATCATAAAAATGGGAAATATCTACTTTCCGGGAAAGTTGGTTATCTACTTCGAAAAGTAGATAGATTTTCTAATTTCGGGAGGTGATATCGACTTTTTGGGAAAGTAGATTTTTATTTTCGGGAAATATTACTAATTTTGGGAAGTAGATTATCATAGAAAACGGGAATTTTGTATCATAAAAATGGGAAATATCTACTTTCCAGTTGGTTAGATAACCAAATTTGCCGAAAATAGATTATCATAGAAACGGAAATTTGTATCATAAAAAATGGGAATATCTACTTTTCCATGAAAGTTTTAGATAACCAACTTCCAGAAAATAGATTATCATAGAAAACGGGAAATTTGTATCATAAAAATGGGAAATATCGACTTTCCGAAAGTTGGTTAGATAACCAAATTTGCCGAAAATAGATTATCATAGAAAACGGAAATTTGTATCATAAAAAATGGGAAATATCTACTTCGCGAAAGTTTTTAGATAACCAACTTTCCAGAAAATAGATTATCATAGAAAACGGGAAGTTTGTATCATAAAAATGGAAATATCGACTTTCCGGGAAAGTTGGTTAGATAACCAAATTGCCGAAAATAGATTATCACAGAAACGGAAATTTGTATCATAAAAATGGAATATCTACTTTCCGGGAAAGTTGGTTAGATAACCAAATTTGCCGAAAATAGATTAACATAGAAAACGAGAAATTTGTATCATAAAAAATGGGAAATATCTACTTTCCGCGAAAGTTTCTTAGATAACCAACTTTCCCGAAAAAAGATTATCATAGAAAACGGGAAGTTTGTATCATAAAAAATGGGAAATATCGACTTTTCGGGAAAGTTGGTTAGATAACCAAATTTGCCGAAAATAGATTATCATAGAAAACGGGAAATTTGTATCATAAAAAATGAGAAATATCTACTTTCCGCGAAAGTTTCTTAGATAACCAACTTTCCCGAAAATAGATTATCATAGAAAACGGGAAATTTATATCATAAAAAATGGGAAATATCGACTTTCCGGGAAAGTTGGTTAGATAACCAACTTTCCCGAAAATAGATTATCATAGAAAACGAGAAATTTGTATCATAAAAAATGGGAAATATCTACTTTCCGGGAAAGTTGGTTATCTACTCTGAAAAGTAGATAGATTTTCAATTTTCGAAAGTAGATTATCGACTTTGGGAAAGTAGATTTTCGTATTTTTCGTGAAATATTACCTAATTTTGGGAAGAAGTGATTATCAAGTAGAAAACGGGAATTTTTGTATCATAAAAATGGGAAATATCTACTTTCCGGAAAGTTGGTTAGATAACCAAATTTGCCGAAAATAGATTATCAAAGAAAACGGGAAATTTGTATCATAAAAAATGGGAAATATCTACTTTCCGCGAAAGTTTCTTAGATAACCAACTTTCCCGAAAAAAGATTATCATAGAAAACGGGAAGTTTGTATCATAAAAAATGGGAAATATCGACTTTCCGGGAAAGTTGGTTAGATAACCAAATTTGCCGAAAATAGATTATCATAAAAAACGGGAAATTTGTATCATAAAAAATGGGAAATATCTACTTTCCGCGAAAGTTTCTTAGATAACCAACTTTCCCGAAAAAAGATTATCATAGAACACGGGAAGTTTGTATCATAAAAAATGGGAAATATCGACTTTCCGGGAAAGTTGGTTAGATAACCAAATTTGCCGAAAATAGATTATCATAGAAAACGGGAAATTTGTATCATAGAAAATGGGAAATATCTACTTTCCGCGAAAGTTTCTAGATAACCAACTTCCTTGCGCTAGATTATCATAGAAAACGGGAAATTTGTATCATAAAAAATGGGAAATATCTACTTTCCGGGAAAGTTGGTTAGATAACCAAATTTGCCGAAAATAGATTATCATAGAAAACGGGAAATTTGTATCATAAAAATGGGAAATATCTACTTTCCGCGAAAGTTTCTTAGATAACAAACTTTCCCGAAAATTGATTATCATAGAAAACGGGAAATTTGTATCATAAAAAATGGGAAATATCGACTTTCCGGGAAAGTTTCTTAGATAACCAACTTTCCCGAAAATAGATTATCATAGAAAACGGAAAATTTGTATCATAAAAAATGGGAAATATCTACTTTCCGGGAAAGTTTTAGATAACCAACTTCCCGAAAAAAAAAAAGATTAATATGGTGAAAACGGAAGTTTGTAATAAAATGGAAATATCGACTTTTCGGGAAAGAGTTAGATAACCAAATTTGCCAGAAAATAGATTATCATGTAGAAAACGGGAAATTTGTATCATAAAAATGGGAAATATCTACTTTCATGAAAAGCTTAGATAACCAACTTTCCCGAAAATAGATTATCAGAAAAACGGGAAAATTTGTATCATAAAAAAATGGGAATATCGACTTTCCGGGAAAGATGGTTAGATAACCAACTTTCCGAAAATAGATTATCAGTAGAAAACGAGAAATTTGTATCATAAAAATATCTACTTTCCGAAATATTATCTACTCTCGAAAAGTGCAGATAGATTTTCTAATTTTCGAAAGTAGATTATCGACCTTTTGGGAAAGTAGATTTTCGTATTTTCGGGGAAATATTACCTAATTTTGGGAAGTAGATTATCATAGAAAACGGGAATTTTGTATCATAAAAAATGGGAAATATCTACTTTCCGTGAAAGTTTCTTAGATAACCAAATTTGCCGAAAATAGATTATCATAGAAAACGGGAAATTTGTATCATAAAAGATGGGAAATATCTACTTTCCGCGAAAGTTTCTTAGATAACCAACTTTCCCGAAAAAAGATTATCATAGAAAACGTGAAGTTTGTATCATAAAAAATGGGAAATATCGACTTTCCGGGAAAGTTGGTTAGATAACCAAATTTGCCGAAAATAGATTATCATAGAAAACGGGAAATTTGTATCATAAAAAATGGGAAATATCTACTTTCCGCGAAAAAGAGTTATCTACTTCCCGAAAAGTAGAAAGATATTCTAATTTAGGAAAGTAGATTATCGACTTTTTTGGGAAAAAGTAGATTTTCGTATTTTCAGAAATATTACCTAATTTTGGGAAGCAGATTATCATAGAAAAAACAGGAATTTTGAATCATAAAAAATGGAAATATCTACTTTCACCGAAAGTTTTAGATAACCAACTTTCCTGAAAATAGATTATCATAGAAAACGGAAATTTGTATCATAAAAAATGGGAAATATCGACTTTCCGGGAAAGTTGGTTAGATAACCAAATTTGCTGAAAATAGGATATCATAGAAAACGGGAAATTTGTATCATAAAAATGGGAAATATCTATCACTTTCCACGAAATTTAGATAACCAACTTTCCCGAAAAAGATTATAATAGAAAACGGAAGTTTGTATCATAAAAATGGAAATATCGACTTTCCGGGAAAGTTGGTTAGATAACCAAATTTGCTGAAAATAGATTATCATAGAAAACGGGAAATTTGTATCATAGAAAATGGGAAATATCTACTTTCGCGAAAGTTTCTAGATAACCAACTTTCCCGAAAATAGATATCATAGAAAACAGAAATTGTATCATAAAAAATGGGAAATATCGACTTTCCGGAAAGTTGGTTAGATAAACCAAAATCTGCTGAAAATAGATTATCATAGAAAAACGAAATTTGTATCATAAAAATAGGAAATATCTACTTTCCAGGAAAGTTGGTTATATAACCAATTTTGCCAAAAATAGATTATCATAGAAACAGAAATTTGTACTACAAAAAAATGGGAAATATCTACCTTTCCGCAAAAGATTTAGATAACCAACTTTCACGAAAATAGATTATCATAGAAAACGGGAAATTTATATCATAAAAATGGAAATATCGACTTTCCAGGAAAGTTGGTTAGATAACCAACTTTCCCCGAAAATAGATTATCATAGAAAACGAGAAATTTGTATCATAAAAATGGAAATATCTACTTTCCGAAAGTTGGTTATCTACTTCCCGAAAAAGTAGATAGATTTTCTAATTCTCGGAAAGTAGATTATCGACTTTTTGGGAAAGTAGATTTTCGTATTTTCGGGAAATATTACCTAATTTTGGGAAGTAGATTATCATAGAAAAACGGAATTTATATATAAAAATAGATATCTACTTTCCGGGAAAGTTACAGATAACCAAATTTGCCGAAAATAGATTATCATAGAAACGGAAATTTGTATCATAAAAATGGGAAATATCTATTTCCAGCGAAAGTTTCTAGATAACCAAATTCCGAAAAATAGATTACCATAGAAAACGGGAAATTTGTATCATAAAAAATGGGAAATATCAACTTTCCGCGAAAGTTTCCTAGATAACCAACTTTCCCGAAAAGATTATCATAGAAAACGGGAAGTTTATCA
>NW_024723415.1:0-20250 GCF_018991925.1 Homarus americanus
AGTGAGATGTAGTGAAGATTGTGAAGTGAGATGTAGTGAAGATTGTGAAGTGACATGAAGTGAAGATTGTAAGTGAGATGTAGTGAAGACTGTGAAGTAAGATGTGGTGAAGATTGTGAAGTGAGATGTAGTGAAGATTGTGAAGTGAGATGTAGTGAAGATTGTGAAGTGAGATGTAGTGAAGTTTGTGAAGTAAGATGTGGTAAAGATTGTGAAGTGAGATGTAGTGAAGATTGTGAAGTGAGATGTAGTGAAGATTGTGAAGTGAGATGTAGTGAAGACTGTGAAGTGAGATGTGGTGAAGATTGTGAAGTGAGATGTAGTGAAGATTGTGAAGTGAGATGTGGTGAAGATTGTGAAGTGAGATGTAGTGAAGATTGTGAAGTGAGATGTAGTGAAGATTGTGAAGTGAGATGTAGTGAAGATTGTGAAGTGGGATGTAGTGAAGATTGTGAAGTGAGATGTAGTGAAGATTGTGAAGTGAGATGTAGTGAAGATTGTGAAGTGAGATGTAGTGAAGATTGTGAAGTGAGATGTAGTGAAGATTATGAAGTGAGATGTCGTGAAGATTGTGAAGTGAGATGTAGTGAAGATTATGAAGTGAGATGCAGTGAAGATTGTGAAGTGAGATGTAGTGAAGATTTTGAAATGAGATGTGGTAAAGATTGTGAAGTGAGATGTAGTGAAGATTGTGAAGTGAGATGTAGTGAAGATTGTGAAGTGAGGTGTAGTGAAGATTGTGAAGTGAGATGTAGTGAAGATTGTGAAGTGAGATGTAGTGAAGATTGTGAAGTGACATGTAGTGAAGATTGTGAAGTGAGATGTGGTGAAGATTGTGAAGTGAGATGTAGTGAAGATTGTGAAGTGAGATGTAGTGAAGATTGTGAAGTGAGATGTAGTGAAGATTGTGAAGTGAGATGTAAAAATTGTGAAGTGAGAAGTGAAAATTGTAAAGTGAGATGTAGTGAAGATTGTGAAGTGAGATGTAGTGAAGATTGTGAAGGGAGATGTAGTGAAGATTGTGAATTAAGATGTGGTAAAGATTGTGAAGTGAGATGTAGTGAAGATTGTGAAGTGAGATGTAGTGAAGATTGTGAAGTGGAGATGTAGTGAAGATTGTGGAAGGAGATGTAGTGAAGATTGTGAAGTGAGATGTAGTGAAGCTTGTGCATGAGATGGTGAAGATTGTATGAGATGTGGTGAAGATGAAGTGAGATGTATGAAGATTGCCAGAAGGAGATGAAAAGAAGATTGTGAAGGAGATGGTGAAGATTGTGAAGGAGATGTAGTGAAGATTGTGAAGTGAGATGTAGTGAAGATTGTGAAGGAGATGGAAGAAGATTGTGAAGTGAGATGTAGTGAAGATTTTGAAGGAGATGTAGTGAAGATTGTGAAGTGAGATGTAGTGAAGATTGTGAAGTGGGATGTAGTGAGGATTGTGAAGTGAGATGTAGGGAAGATTGTGAAGTGAGATGTAGTGAAGATTGTGAAGTGAGATGTAGTGAAGATTGTGAAGTGAGATGTAGTGAAGATTGTGAAGTGAGATGTAGTGAAGCTTGTGAAGTGAGATTTAGTGAAGATTGTGAAGTGAGATGTGGTGAAGATTATGAAGTGAGATGTAGTGAAGATTGTGAAGTGAGATGTAGTGAAGATTGTGAAGTAAGAAGTGGTAAAGATTGTGAAGTAACATGTGGTAAAGATTGTGAAGTGAGATGTAGTGAAGATTGTGAAGTGAGATGTAGTGAAGATTGTGAAGTGAGATGTAGTGAAGATTGTGAAGTGAGATGTAGTGAAGATTGTGAAGTGAGATGTAGTGAAGATTGTGGAGTGAGATGTAGTGAAGATTGTGAAGTGAGATGTAGTGAAGATTGTGAAGTAAGATTATAAAGTAAACTGTAGTAATTGAGGTTAAACGAACGCGGGTTATTCTGTAGTGTATCCGTGTCTTGTTAACGTGGAACCAACATGGCGTTGGTTCTCAATATAGATACGTTATTTTGCCGGGAATTTCTGTCAAAACGAAATATGAATCAACCATATTTAGCCTAAATTAACCTAGCGGCTTTATTATATATTCTAAGGTGTTTAAGTTGGATAGACCAGATCAGGTTAGGTAAAGTCAGGTTGGGTTAGGTTAGGTTAGTTTTGTTAATTTTGCCAGTTAGAGGCTAGTTTATTGTGCCCCCCATACTCATCCTGTGAGCGGTAATGCAAAGAGATTACAAAGTGGTGTTAGATGAGGTAGGTGGTTAAGTTAAGTTTCAATAGGTTAGGTTAGATTACGTCAGGTTGGGTTAAGTTAGGTTAGGTAGGTAATAAGTAGATAGGTTACGGTCGGTAGGTGGGAAAGTTAGGTTAGGTAGGTAATAAGTAGATAGGTTACGGTCGGTAGGTGGGAAAGTTAGGTTTGATTAGGTTAGCTTATGTCAGACGGGGAGGTTAGGTTCGATTATGTCAGGTTAGGTTCGATTATGTCAGGTTAGGTTAGATTACGTCAGGTTAGGTTAGATTATGTCAGGTTAGGTTAGATTATGTCAGGTTAGGTTAGATTATGTCAGGTTAGGTTAGATTATGTCAGGTTAGGTTAGATTATGTCAGGTTAGGTTAGATTATGTCAGGTTAGGTTAGATTATGTCAGGTTAGGTTAGATTATGTCAGGTTAGGTTAGATTACGTCAGGTTAGGTTAGATTACGTCAGGTTAGGTTAGATTATGTCAGGTTAGGTTAGATTATATCAGGTTAGGTTAGATAATGTCAGGTTAGGTTAGATTATGTCAGGTTTGGTTAGATTATGTCAGGTTAGGTAAGTAGGTGGAGGTGGGTAAAAAAGGTTAGGTTAGGTCGGCAGGTTTTAGTGTAGGAGCTTAAGTAATCCCGTAAAAATTTCATGTTAATTTTTGACACCATACATCGTAATAATCCTTATAAACTATGTTAAGGAACTGTGGTGTAATTTTTTCTGAACGGTTTATTATAAGTTTTATGCCATTAAAGAAGTTTTATCAAAGAGCGGCGTAATGAACCACAGACGTATTACCATTAACTCCTAAGTAACTTAAAACATGACTAATAACCTATGAACATGTAGTATTATATCATTACAATTTAACGTAATATATTATGAATGCTGTTATAATATCTTAAGTGTGTTACAAACATGGCTGCTCATATATGCCATCCTGTCTCTGGCAAAGAAGAGATTGCAGTAAGTAAAATTAATTGCTAAAGACAAATACTGGAAATTAAACATATACTTATTACCATTATCTGAAAAGCTTAGAACCACCGTTTTATATTTTTTAAAAGTTTGTAGTGTTATACAGCATGTGTATACAAGTCACAAGTTATTATTTACGACATTGCTTCAGTCCTCGTCATCAGAGTCTTCTGTGTACAACAGATTCCTTCACCTTGTTTAGGCATTTCTCATCATCTGCTTGACAGTTACACATCTCGGTGCATGTCATGCTATTCTTTCTGATTCTTTCTGTATGAACATGACAATGATCCACATTTCCTGACGCCACATCCACATTTAACAAGTTCTGTGATTGCTTCTGGAGCTGGTGGTTGGTCTGATATTACTAGTATGAAACAGTCATTGTCAATCTTCCAGCCATGCTCTAATTGTGAAAGCATTTCACTGTCTGCATCACAAGACCACAGAAGAGCTTGATACCTTCCTCTCAATATATGATACTTTAGAGTTGCTGCAGTCGCTGGTAGTTCTCCAGCTTCTGCCTGCGTTATCTTGAAGAGATGCCATCTAAGTTTTGACAGTTTAGTGAAAGTCATTCGTGGACAGTAGAGCTTAAATACAAATTCCTCTAGACCAATATACTGTACATGTCTGCTGGAGGGCATTTGGTCTACTCAGCATCTTGAATGCATCTAGGACTTTTGTGTTAGATTTCATCAA
This sequence comes from Homarus americanus, assembly GCF_018991925.1. Classification (NCBI taxonomy): domain Eukaryota; kingdom Metazoa; phylum Arthropoda; class Malacostraca; order Decapoda; family Nephropidae; genus Homarus; species Homarus americanus. The sequence continues at coordinate 3,920 of NW_024723415.1, forward strand.
AGTGCTCCAACATGCTTTCTTTCCTTTGCCAACAAATTTTCCAATGCAGTCAGATCCTGTGAAGGCATGGAAACCTGTAAGGCTCTCTGCCCAATGTGTCGTCGCTCACCAGTTCCTGTTATCATACTTGTATTTTCTCCAAGTTGAGGCTGCTTTAATATGCCAAACACATCAGTGTCTGGTGACTTGATATGTACAGTGCTGCCCTTCTGTGATGCATATACTGTATGTCCTGCTTAAGTTCTATAACTTGTGATAGCAATTTGATGGTTGAAGTCTTATTTGCTGCTTTCCACGACAGTAGATTAACCTTGGACAGCTTTTCCCAGATGCTCAATGGACCAACAATACGTTCCTTGACAAATTTTCATAATTTTGTCTTCCAACTTCATATGCACATAGATTGTCATATTTGGCATTTTCTGGCATTACAGCTCCAGTTACCAAGTTTATAAGAGCATCATTTTCCTGGGATTACAGTCACCAATAACATTGTGTAGCTTCTGTACATCAGCATATTGACAGCTGACAATAGCTGTAGAGAGCTCATGGTGTTCTGTTCTTTTGTAATCTTTATGAGTTTGATATTTTATGTAATGAACTTAATTTGAAAACCCAAATGGTAGTATATGATCTTTTATCACCTTAGACACTCTGTGCGTCATGCCTCTCAAGTGATTTTTTTCCTCTCTTACTTCTCTGGACAAATACGACCTTTATCCCATCAGAAAAATATCACCATATATTTTCTTAATCTACAGGTGCCAAGGTTTAAAATGACGGATGGTGTTAAAAATTAACCTGAAATTTTTACGTGACCACATATTGTCTTGTTGGGTTTCTGAGAGAACTTCACGGCTAAATAGCGCCTCTGTATTGATAGCCGGTACATGTCGTAATATCCACCGCTCATAGTTAAATCTTTATGTCCGTTTATTTTGTCCTAATTTAAGTATCAAAGAGTGTTTTCATTTTTAAGTATCTTAAGTATCTTTTTTCCCCACTCCTAAGTATCTAAGTATGATTTATTTTCATTTATAAGTAACTAACCATATTTTTGTTTTCATTATAAAATGTGATTGATATAGACAACAGAAGTAAATATCAGCTGGAGGTCGTAAACGAAGCTGGTGTGAAGTATTTTGACTCGCTGTTCCCACGAACTAATTGCTTCACTGGTTTATACCGAAGAAATAAAACCGTCAACGAACCATCCGATTCAAATGTGTCTTAGGCGATACAGGGTGTTTATGCGTCACTCTGATACCAAGAATGACTTTGTGTACTGTGGTGAAGCTGAGGGTAGGATAGGGTTGGGTTGGGTTGGGATGGGTTAGGATTACGCATGTGTAGGTATATTCTGTCGCATTTTATAGGTATCTTGCGTCTTTCTCTTTATTCCTTCTTTATCATGAGTATCTGTGCCTATTAATACACCACCTCGCAGGATAGTGGAAGAGGAATGGATAGTAACGAGATAATATTCTTCTTACATATACCTTAGCTTGATTACAGGTAACATCAGGTAGAAGTTACATGACTCTTAAGAGTTTTCTTCGACTTGGCTGATTCAACTGTAAGACTTGCTGTATTTATCCTTATTAAAATCCTCCACCTGTAAGACCATCCACTTGTAAGACTCTCCACTTGTAAAACCCTTTAGGGATTTGAAATACCTTCTCGTCTTGGCTCCACTAGTACTGTACACACCCTCTCTAGCCTTAGTTTACAGTAATGTTGAAGTATATAATGAAGACTCACAGCTCATGGGTTAGAAAAACAAAAGATGCTTGTTTTATTTATTTATTTATTTATTTATTTATTTATTTATAGTTTATTTTAGAATCCCCGAAAGTTAGATCAAAATGGCTGACGGGACTCACAAGCGGGCGGTGTTTACAGTATGGACCAAGAATAAAAAATAAATGAAAAATAAAATAAATAAATCGTAAATTGGTGCATTGTTTCTCCAGGGGTAATTATAGAAGTACAAATGTTCTTCAGCAGTGGGTAACGATCATAGTCACGTATAGAGCTTCCGACGCAGGTAGATTGATATAGATGCATTACCTTGAGTTAGTGGGTTACAGGGGCTTCTTACACGATAATATTAAAGGTGTTTTTTCCTTCTGTTTGTGGCACTTGAGGTGTTTAGGTTAGGTTTAATTAAAATGGTTTAGTTATAATAGTTATATTACGATAAGTTAAGTTGAATTTAGAACTTTGATTTACATATATCGTGTTTTAGAAGGATTTGTTAGCTAATAAGTTTAATTTGGATAAGTTTAGTTTAATTTAGATCATTTGATTTTACAAGGTCGTATTATAATGACTGGGAACCATATAGAAACCTGTTAGAAGTAAATATTTCTACGGCAGTGAATGAGTAGGTCAATAAGTGGTGTATAGAGCTGTTGACGCAACTTAAACGGTATATACTGTACATTATATGTTATCAGAGCTTTCCTGTTGTACGTAACCGCCTCCGTCAAAGTGTCTTAGTGGCTCATGTGAAGATTAGCCTCTAGTTTATTTAACCTCAAGATTAACTACACTGGCACTGCCTGACCTGACCTAACCTGACCTGACCTGACCTGACCTGACCTGACCTGACCTACCCTAACCTAACCTAACTTAATCTAACCTAACTTAACTTCCCAGGTAGCGTTAGGTTAATCATTAGTTGAAATAAGCTGGGAGGGTTAATCTTCATGTAATCTATCTTAATTAACAATTTTGGTCAGGTGAGGCCTTCTTTACCTTACTCGAGAGCAGGAGGAGGAGGACTTGCTAACGTCTACAGATCATCGTCAACCAAGGCAGATATTGAATACCTTTTGTTTACCTTCGTGGCTTAAGAACACATCTTAACACCATAAGACTATTCGCCTCAATGCAATAATACAGTAATTGATTATTTTATTCTAATAAAATTTACGGTGCATCTTTTGAACCAGATTTATTGTTTGACTTTTGTGAATGAGAAACTGGTTGAGGTGTATTGTGGTAAACATCCTTAAGAGCAGCTCTGTGTGTTCTTACGACCTCAAAGTAACACAAAAGGTAGCCAATATCTACCCTTGGTCAGTCACTTTATGTAGATGTCAATTGTGTAATTTTTCTAGACTTAGTGCCCCCTGGAGGAGAAAGTAAATATAATGTTGATTTATTTTGGTCACAACACACGCTAGTAGATTATTTTTTCCTATTTAACTAAATAATTAACACTATGTAGCTAACTAATTATATGACTCAAAGATGGTAACCAATATGGCGTCGATATTGTTCACATACTCTATGATTAATAGATGCATTGTCTGTTTAATTTTAGGGAAGAATTTAATTTATAAACTTTTGAGAATCTGGATACAGGAGTTTTGTCTTTGCGCGCGCGCGCGCGCGCGTGTGTGTGTGTGTGTGTGTGTGTGTGTGTGTGTGTGTGTGTGTGTGTGTGTGTGTTATGAGTTGGGGATTTAGAATATAGTTATGTCTACCCAGATCCCAACAGGTAACAACAATAAAAAAAACAAACAAAGACAATCGGACTATAAAAGGGTAGACAAAGGATGCGAGTTTTCGTTGTATATAATAGAGTACCATAAATCCCTTAACAAAATATTCAGCTTATAAATTACCCTTAACCAAACTTAACCTAAACATTAACAGTATATACATATTAATAAACATAAAACAATCTCGAAGCAAGTGGACGTGGGGAAATTAATACAAGATACTAGTACTTAAGTGAGGAGCTGAGATGGCTGACGAGTAAGGTTGAGCATTGTAGAAGACGGTAGGGTAGTCGCACGTAGGTTTAGAGGATAGATGATCCTGTGGTCACTTCCAGAGCCAAGTGCTTCCTCGAATTGAGCCTGCTTAAAGAAGACTTGGAGGAAGTGACGCAAACAACCAGATATGGAGAAGGGAACCCGGAGGGTAATTAAGACGAGTCATACTCGTGTTCCCTGTCCTAGATGGCGTTGCTCGTGTGCTGGGTAGGTAGATCACATTAGATGGCGTGGTTCGTAGCTGGGGTGGAGGGGTTCGTAACAGGTGTGTGTGGTGATGATGATGACGGATACTTTCCTCTGCAGTGAAAAAATATCTTGACAAGGCAAAGTTTAACTGTAAGCCGAAGGAACGTTTGTAATGTGACTTATTATGTGAAATTGTAACTTGAAATTCTTTGTGAAAAAATATTTCCCTATAAAGTTTGGCAGTAAATGAAGTATTACATCAAGGTGTAACTTGTGGTTCCTTGTGGAGTAAATTACCTAAGTGGACGATACAGCTACTCCAGGGTGTAAGACCTAGAGTAGAAAGTCTTAAGACCTTACCTGAGGTTGAAAGACTCTTATAGTGGAACGTCTTAGGTATTGAAACTTAATTACAGTAAATAAAATATAATCTACCTAAACATTCCTTCACCTGGCGACAACTAATGATACAGGTGGTGTAATAGCTCTTTAAAATTCCTCCGTTTGATATAATAATGACCACACATGAACTTATAATGTGCAATATCTTGATAACACATTAGCTGCAACATTACACATAGTCCAGTGTATGTGTAGTGAGGGACATCTACCTAAATGAGTTACAGAATGTGGAGTTGAGGCCAAAAAATGTTGGGACATGTTTGAGATCATCAGTTGAGCCAAACGTTTATACTCAATATTGTTTAATGGTATTTTAGAGCGACCGAAAAATGTAAACAAAATGGCCGGCTAGGCTCGGGGGATCCACGAGTCCTCTTATGAAGGATCGACAATAAATGAAAACAAATCAGATTAATTTAAACACATTTCCAAGAGTATTAGATCCTGTAAAGAGAGAAAATTAATACTTGATATTTGTAGAAGCTTTTTTTTTTCGTCCGTTTTCGTCTTGGTTAAAACAATTGTGGTGGTGTTACCTGTTCCAAACGGTAGACATCAAGGAAATGGATCAAGACCTTAATACTCAAAGGTACACATGATGATTTGTTCCCAAGTCCGAGGATATACTTCACAAAACAGATTTACTTTAGGACACAATGATGGCGAACAAAATAACATCAACATTGCGTACAGCACATATCTTGCTTTGACTCTTAACTCTTGTAATTTTTCGTAATGTTAGTGAATGAAATTGAGATTCTGGGCATATTTTCCTGTTTTTCTTTCTAATCAAGTGTAAAGGAATATGTACTGTTTATTGATGGATTTGGTGATGTCTTAATAGTGTATTAGTGTGTTAATATTACACAGGTTTGGTATAGTGGTGACGGTAATGTAGTGTAGTAAGATTTTAACACATGGAGGTGAATTTGTCTTTTATGTTGAGGATTTAAGAACATAAGAACAGCTGAGGATTTAAGAACATAAGAACATAAGAAAATAAGGAGTCTGCAATAGGCCGGTTGGCCTGTGCATGACAGCTCCTGTCGAGAGTTACTACCACTCTCTATCATCCATGAATCTATCTAGCCTCCTTTTGAAACTTTCCAGAGTTCCCGCACTTACTACAAAGTTGCTAAGCTTGTTCCACTCGTCCACCACCCTATTTGTGAACCAGTTTCTTCCTATCTCCCTCCTAAACCTAAACTTATCCAACTTGAATCCGTTGCTCCGAGTCCTATCCTGCTCGGATATTATAAGAACTTTATCTATATCCCATTTATTGATTCCTTTCACCCACTTAAATACTTCTATCATATCTCCCCGCACTCTTCGTCTTTCTAGGAAATGCAAGTTAAGTTTCTGTAACCTATCCTGATATGGAAGGTTTCTAAGTCCTGGAATCATTTTTGTCATTCTTCTCTGCACCGACTCTAGTGAATTTATATCCATTCTATAATAGGGGCACCAGAACTGAACCGCATAATCGAGGTGCGGCCTGATTTGTTAAAGGGAAGATCTGGTGGACGGGGATAATTGTCTGGTTGTGATGGACACGGCTCACCTAACCTAACCCAATCTAACCTAACCCAACCCAACCTAACCCAACCTAACCCAACCCAACCTAACCTAATCCCTATATATGTGTGAGATAAGGTTCTGATTCAAGAACAAGATGCACAAGTTCGAATCCAAATTGAGCTGTAGGGTTTGTTGACTAATTCGGGGCTTCACATTCATAAAACTCTCAAATGGGATACGACTAAACCCGAAGCCCCATCTTCCGTCGGTCGGTCGTTGGTGTCAGGTCAAAGTTCAGTTTGTAGTTCACCTCCTGTGATATGTGTCATTTATCGAAACGAAACATGAGGTTAACGTGAAAACAAAACCTCGAAGCAACACGTATAAACAGGGTCGAGTTTTCATCGGATTTTACGTCATGAAATTTTCCATCTTGAGAGAGAGAGAGAGAGATTGATTGATTGATTCCGATGCTGAAATTAACACTAAAATTTTATACTGTAATTGAGATAAATGCAGGTAAGGTTGGCGTATGGAATTATTGAAGGACGATCACAGAAATGTTTTACCTGTTTCCTGTGATGTAAGTCCAAAATGGTGTTAATTGTCATGGGTTTATACGTCCAAAATGTTCTTCATATCGTAGGGTTTTACATCCAAATATGCCATCCAAGTCCATATGTCCATTCATCCAGTTAGCTGTTTATCCATCCACCGATTCACCCACCTACCCATCTCTCATCCCATTCAGTCACCCATCTACCCATCTATCCTCCCATTCAGTCTCCCATCCATCCATCCATCCATCCATCCATCCATCCTTCCATCCATCACACGAGGAATAGAATGACCCACTTATAATTTTTCTCTTTCCTGCTGCACTAAGGATCAACCACCCAGAGTGGTATGGCTACCCTGAGTAAGTACACTCTGTATTCCTCCTTTACTCTATTGTGGGTGTAGGTGGTGGGTAGTGTGTGTTTGTGGGTGTAGAACGTGGATAGTAGGTTTGTTTGTGGGTGTAGGGCGTGGATAGTAGGTTTGTTTGTGGGTGTAGGGTTTGGATAGTAGGTTTGTTTGTGGGTGTAGGGCATGGATAGTAGGTTTGTTTGTGGGTGTAGGGCGTGGATAGTAGGTTTGTTTGTGGGTTTGGGGCGTGGATAGTAGGTTTGTTTGTGGGCGTGGGGCGTGGATAGTAGGTTTGTTTGTGGGCGTGGGGCGTGGATGGTAGGTTTTGTTTGTGTGGGTGTGAGGCGTGGATAGTAGGTTTGTTTGTGGGTGTAGAGATGGATATAGTAGGTTTTTGTGGGTGTGGGGAATAGTAGGTTTGAGCATTTTGTGGGTGTGGGAGGGCGTGGATGGTAGGTTTGTTTGTTGGGTGTGGGGCATGGATAGTAGGTGGGTTTAGGTGTGGGTGTGGGGCATGGATGTAGTGGGTTTGTTTGGGGTGTGGGGCGTGGATGGCGTGGGCGTGGGGCGTGGATAATGCAGTTTGTTTATGGGTGTAGGGCGTGGATAGTAGGTGTGTTTGTGGGTGTAGGGCGTTGATAGTAGGTTTGTTTGTGGGTGTAGGGCGTGGATAGTAGGTTTGTTTGTGGGTGTAGGGCGTGGATAGTAGGTTTGTTTGTTGGTGTAGGGAGTGGATAGTTGGTTTGTTTGTGGGTGTAGGGCGTGGATAGAAGGTTTGTTTGTGGGTGTGGGGCGTGTATAGTAGGTTTGTTTGTGGGTGTGAGGCATGGATGGTAGGTTTGTTTGTGGGTGTAGGGAGTGGATAGTAGGTTTGTTTGTTGGTGTAGGGAGTGGATAGTTGGTTTGTTTGTGGGTGTAGGGCGTGGATAGTAGGTTTGTTTGTGGGTGTAGGGCGTGGATAGTAGGTTTGTTTGTGGGTGTGGGGCGTGGATAGTAGGTTTGTTTGTGGGTGTGGGGCGTGGATAGTAGGTTTTTTTGTGGGTGTGGGGCGTGGATAGTAGGTGTGTTTGTGGGTGTAGAGCGTGGATAGTAGGTATGTTTGTGGGTGTAGAGCGTGGATAGGAGGCATGTTTGTGGGTGTAGGGCGTGGATAGTAGGTATGTTTGTGGGTGTAGGGAGTGGATAGTAGGTTTGTTTGTGGGTGTTTGGGAGTGGATAGTAGGTATGTTTGTGGGTGTAGATACATACATTGTTAAGAGGAATAAATCAAAATGGGAAGAAGATTAAGATAAATATACTGATGATTAATGGTACAGGTGAGTTAATAAAATTGATATAAATAGATAAATACAGTAGATAGATAGATAGATAGATAGATACAGTAGATAGATAGATAGATAGATGTATGATTTTGTATACCGCAAGAGTAACTAAATATTCCTGTACCTGTATTTTCTTTCAGTTACAAAATACACAGGATTATAAATATGAGTATGCACATTGCACATCAGGTGTTACAGTCGGTGGTAATATTTTGTAATACTCTTAAGTGATGAGGTAACAGAGGAAATAGACGGATACTAACGGAGAGTTTTTGTAGAATTAGACAGACATTCAGACAGTAAAACTTCTTCCGACAATACAAATTTTGACCGTGGAATTTATACACGAGAGTGTATGGATAATTATGATGAGCTGAATTATGACATCTACGTCTGATATTCAGTTGTTTAGAATGGATTATTAGTATTTTTGTTGAGTTATTTACCAGTTCGAGAAAAGGTTTATTATGGTACTATGTCCTATTATCACACAAAGTCATAATTGAAGTAATATAACCAATTATACTGTATTATTTTAGACAATACATAAGAACATAAGAACATAAGAATGGAGGAAACTGCAGCGGGCCTATTGGCCCATACTGGGCAGTCCCGTTTACACCCAACCCCTATTGCTCATATGAGCATCCAACCTATGTTTGAAGCAATTCAGCGTATTCCAGTTAATGATGATATTTGGTAACTTGTTTCATTCATCCACTACTCTGTTTCCAAACCAGTGTTTACCTATTTCACGCCTAAATCTAAATTTGTCTAATTTAAAACCATTGTTACGAGTTCGCTCCTGGTTGGATAGTTTGAGTACCTTTGTAATGTCACCTTTGTTTAGCCCTGCCTTCCACTTATACACCTCTGTCAGGTCGCCCTCGCTCTACGTCTCTCAAGGGAGTGCAAATTAAGAAGCTTTAACCTGTCTCTATACTCAAGGTTCCTAATGCCCGGGATTAGTCTTGTCATTCTCCTCTGAATTCTTTCCAAGGATTCTATATCATCTATGTCAAGTGACAGAATTGAACTCGCACGTAATCGGGTGTGTTCTCCTGAAACAGGCCTAGGATTTGGAATATTTTCCTTTCTTGTCTTATGCTTCTTCTCTTTGTATGAACCCAAGTACTTTATTAGCCTTGTTACGAGCAAAAACACATTGTTTACTTGGCTTAAGGTTCCTGCTTATCATTACTCCTAAATCTCTCTCGCAGTCGGATTTCTCTATGGCATTGTTGTTCATCTGGTATCTGGTTTCCGTTTACATCTCCTATACTGAGTACTTTACATTTGTCCACGTTGAATTTCATCTGCCATTTTTCAGACCATTCGAAAAATTTGTTTAGATCTTCCTGTAGTTTTGCAGAGTCCTCGTCAGATTTAATAACACGTCCTATTTTAGTGTCATCAGCAAATTTACTTATGTTGCTGTCAATGCCGATATCTATGTCGTTTATGTATATAATAAATAATAGTGGTCCAAGTACTGAGCCTTGGGGAACTCCACTTGTGACGTTGCTCCAATGGGACTTAGTGCCGTTAATGCTCACTCGCTGTTCCCTGTCCTGTAACCACGCCCTAATCCATTTAAGGGTGTCACCTTTGATGCCATGAGCTTCTACCTTTCTAATTAGTCTTTCGTGGGGGACTCTGTCGAAGGCATTGCTAAAGTCGAGATAAACCACATCATAATTGTGCCCCTCGTCCACCGATTCAAAAACTGATGAAAAGAATGTTAATAGATTAGTTAGGCAAGAACGTCCGCTTGTGAAGCCATGCTGGGAATCATTGATCAATGGGTGCTTCTCCAGGTGATTTCGAATAGAGTTTGAAATGATTGCTTCCAGTAATTTGCCTACTATTGATGTTAAACTGATTGGGCGGTAGTTAGAGGATAGTGATCTATCCCCCTTCTTGAAAATCGGTATTACATTCGCTATCCTCCAGGATTCTGGTACTACACCTGTTTTTAAGGACATGTTAAACAACTTTGCTAAGGGCATACTAAGCTCTTCCTTACATTCCTTTAATACTCTGGCAAATATCTCATCGGGACCAGGTGACTTATTAGGCTTTAGTTTGTCTATTTGCTTACTAACGTCGTTACTAGTCACTACTATCTCACTTAATTTGTTTTTCCTTTACTTTTCTGAATAGAAGTGAATTTTCAAGACCCTGGATAATATACCTTCTACTTAAGGAGGTGATGTAGGTAAGGTAGATTGATATTTTAACATTAATTTACTCAGTTTTTTCTTAGTATCGGATTTTTTTTTTTTAGTTTTTTATTCTGACAATTTATAATGCAAGCAGCGTTCACATGTTGTCAACCGCCCCCAAGTGTACAAGAAGTTTGGACTGTAACTGTACCGTCAATAAGTGGCTGTAACTGCACCGTCAATAAGTGGCTGTAACTGTACCGTCAATAAATGGCTGTAACTGTACCGTCAATAAGTGGCTCTGTATTCTGAACACGGGGATCTCTACAGTATAACCTACGAGTATAACTGTGGTGAAAGAACTGCTTCCCCGTATTATGTTGAGGAAGATTCGTATACAAACTTTTTGCCCTGACTTCGTAGTAAAAAAAATCTTAGGCAAAATATATTGAATTTATTTTTAATGTTTATTTATTTATTGTTGTCGTTGGTGGTTTTTTTTTTTTTAACGGGATGTGTGTTATATTCACGAAAATGGAGTCAAGGCAAATGTTGGACACGTTGATGTGAAGTAACACAGTAAATGATGTTGTTTGTGTTGCTGTGTTATTTATTTATTGTGTTTCTTATTCTTTTCTATTTATTTTGTTTTATTTTGTTTTATTGTAGTAATTGTTATTCTTTTTTTTATTCTTACTTATTTTCATTTTACTGTTTATTCGTTTTCTTATTTTCATTTTATTGTTCAATAATTTTCCATTCATTCTTATTTATTTATCGCGTTGGTGTATTTTATTTATTTGCTATTCTCTTAGGTATTTCACATTTGCATTAATTAATCTTCAAATCATTGGTTGCTATTTTTATCATACTAGTTTAATGTTCACCTCAGCAGTCAACTGGCTTATGTCTAAACAATGTCTACCACTGTTTTAGCCAGACTTAGTTATGAGACTTGTAATTCAGTATCCATTACGTACCGTTTATCAGTGTAATTTGTGGTAATTGACTGCCCAATGTAATTATATATATTGTCTTACTGAAAAAAATGCGGTGTAACCAAGATTAAGTTTTATAGGGTTTGTATTTAAGGATTATTCTCCTATACTTCTCTGAGATTCTGAATATATTTTTGTTTTATTATTTCAGTGTATTGTAATGTGTAGTTAGTTACACTATAGATATATAATAATTGCTTTAAGTTTGGTTGGGAGTGTGGAAGGTGTTGTGGTGTGTGATGTACAGGTGTGTACAGGTGGTGGTTACACCTGACTTCGAGGCAGGTGTGTATAGGTGCCAGATACACCTATGGTTACAACACAGGTGTATCCGGCAGCAGTAGTAACAAAGGGGCTATATGGGCTCCGGCGGCCATGTCGTGACACCGGCCGGCAGAATCCCCCGGTGAAAAAGGGAAACAAGATGGCCGTCCCCCATTCAATATGTAAACAACTCGACCTGCAATGTTGTTTATTGGACATTTTTCTCATTAGGGAGTCGAACCCTTGTTTTGAGTTGGTGTTCAACTACCGTGGCTGACGGCCATCACCTGTGATTCAACTGGTAGAATTAAGTGTAATAATAATAATAATGATAATAATAATAATAATAATAATAATAATAATAATAATAATAATAATAATAATAATAATAATAATAATTAACGGTTTATTGAAAGAGCTTGGCAGCCAGAAGGCTGAAAATATACAGTTACATATTTGGGGAATGGGTTTCGAATTACAAATAATATACAAGTAACATAAGTGATACAAATAAGATATATAATAACTAGATGGGAAAAGCTCAAACTACAGTGCATTTCAACATAGTGACAGTGCAAGAAGTAGTATTTACTGGGAGTGAATACACTGGTTTATTACAAGTTATTGATAATTTTACAATGGTTGGGACTGGGCTGTTCTTATAGCGATCAGTTCGTGCACTTATGGGCTGGATGCGGTTGTGGTGTCAAACAGCAATTCTCGGGCTAGGGATCTCAGGTGGTAGTAGGAGCCGGTGTCGAGGATGGTGTAGAAGCTTTTTAGCAAATTTGCAGATGTGGTCGTGGTGATGGTCAATGAGAGTCGAAAGGGTCAGTGTGTTGAGCGCTTCTTGATATGTGGAGTAGGAAGGGGAGAGAATAATCTTGCATGCCCTCTTTTGCACTTTTACTAGGTGGGCATCTTATCAAATGAACCCCTATCCTAATGGGCCCTAGTCCTAATGGGCCCCAGTCCTATTGGGTCCCAGTTTTAATGGGCCCCAATTCTAATTGGTCACATTTCCAATGGTTCTCAGTCCTAATGAGCCTCAGTCCAAAGATACCACAGGCCTAATGGTTCCAGTCTTAATAGACCTCAGTCTTAATGAGTCCCAATCCTGACGGCTCTCAATACTAATGGGCCTCAGTCCTAATAGTTTAAGGTTGGGACCCATTAAGACTGGCTTCTATTTACCTTACAAGCCCTGTGTTCTACCGTGTCATCCCGTGTGTGTGTGATTTCCCGTGTCAGGTGGTATAATACGCAGGTGAGTGGCTGCCAGGTAGGGTGGGTGAAGGTGGGCACCTTGATGCAGGGGAAGGTGAGTTCCTGATGCTGATTCACACCAGTGTCATGATGAGGTAATCTTATCACCTTATTAGTGTACGATGAGTGGGTGGGCGTGGTGTGGAGGGGTGGGGGCGCGTAAGGGGTAGGCAGCAAGGGGCGTGGTGTATGGTGGGGGGAGGGTAAAGGGCGTGTAGGGGTAGCTAAGTGGGCGTGTTGAGTTGGGCAAGAGGGAGGCGTGGTGGGTGTAGGGGTGTGTATAGGAGGCGGGAAGTGGTGATGGCGCGCGCCACTAATCACTCTGACCTTACTGAACACAACCCATTATACAGCATAATTAGTGTTGCTTCCATCAGCCTCACACAGTCAAACACACAATTTACATTTTCTCTTCACATATATTTTATTTTATTCGTTTCAAGTGGGACTTGAATTTCAGCCTTGGAGTCGAAGAGGAATTTTTTAGGAGAAGTTGAAAGGAAATCGTGTTTAGTTGAAGACGAATCTGTTCTTATATAAAAGTGAAGGAATTAACCAGACGTGTTTGATTGTTTGGGAGTCTCTATCTCTCACACTCGAGTCCAAGATGTCCCCCTTGAGGACGGTGTTCGTGTAGCGTCGTCAAACTCGCTCTTGGTTTTTATTCAGCAGGAGGAGCTACACCCGCCACCTGGTGTTGGCCGTGTCTGGTGACCATCATATTAACAAGGCCGCTCTCTCGTGCCTTGTCCTCACGCCATCCCCCACCTCCATATTGTACCGTTTTGTCCTTTATTAACGGTGGTGTTACTACAGGCAGCGTGGTGTGGGGGGAGGGCCGCTGCTTCACATTGTTCAGTCTTTGACATGTAACACAAAACGTGAGATGTTGTGGTCCTTCACTACCTCACAACACACACACACACCTCCTAGTTACCACATGCTGTTGTTATTAAAGCTCCACCAATGAGTACGCGTCGCTGTCTCGTCCTTTGCTCCGCCGACCATTACAGTGTGTAGCTGTAGGACTCGCCGCCGTGTTTGTTTCATGTAGCGACACTAAACTCCCGGAAATTTGTAGGTGTTAAGCTGGAGCGTTTGAGCTGTTGTTGTCGTCACCTTGTTGATGTTTTGTAGGTCCGTGTTGGCTGAAGATTGTTGTTAGTGTTTCTTAAGGCATTAATAAACTAGTCATGAGGTTCTATAGGAATTATATCCTGCTGTTCTTTTTGTTCTTGTTCTTTTTATTGTTGTTGTTGTTCTTCAGTTGCATAATTCGAGTTGTGATTATCAGTAGAAGTTTGATGGGCTGGATTCTCTTATCGTTTCTTTAATTCATAAACAAGAACCGTAAACACAAGAGCAAAACAAAGACATAACCAATGAACTAAAAACAAATATATTGAAGGTTTAAATTTCTGGGATAGATTTAAATAGATCTTGGGTTTATTTTCTCGTTCTTGGAGGTCAGGCCAGGCCAGGCCAGGTCAGGTCAGGTCAGGTCATGTCATGTTAGGTGTAATTGAGGTCAGGTCAGGTGGCCTCAATACCTGCTTCAAGGTGTAATAGAGGTGAAAAATAATGGGTTTCTTGATTGGATCTGGTTAAGTCAGGTCAGGTAAAGTCAGATACAGAGGCTGGGTGTATGACTGTGGGTTGGTGGGTGTATGACTGTGGGTTGGTGGGTGTATGACTGTGGGTTGATGGGTGTATGACTGTGGGTTGGTGGGTGTATGATCGTGGGTTGATGGGTGTATGACTGTGGGTTGGTGGGAGTATGACTGTGGGTTGATGGGTGTTTGACTGCGGGTTGGTGGGTGTATGACTGTGGGTTGGTGGGTGTATGACTGTGGGTTGGTGGGTGTATGACTGTGGGTTGTTGGGTGTATGACTGCGGGTTGGTGGGTGTATGACTGCGGGTTGGTGGGTGTATGACTGTGGGTTGGTGGGTGTATGACTGTGGGTTGGTGATCTGTTTGTGGATTGTATGACTGTTAGGTGTTTGACTGCAGGTTGACTGGTGGCTGTTTTGACTAATGGGTTGGGTATTTATTGGATTATGATTATGACTGTGGACTGATAGATTGTATTTATTTGGATTATGACTGTGGGTTGGTGGGTGTATGACTGTGGGTTGTTGGGTGTATGACTGTGGGTTGATGGGTGTATGACTGTAGGTTGATGGGTGTATGACTGTGGGTTGGTGGGTGTATGACAGTGGTGACAAGGATTATTTGAGCTTGACAAAATTTAGATAGATAGCAGCATGGTTTAGTCGTGTTCAGTTTAGTTTAAATTGTGTTCAGGTTAGGTTGGGTCATGTCAGGTACAGAGTTTGGCCAGGGTCCTTTATTCAAGCTGTCAGGGTTAAACTTCCTTCCTAGAAAGATGAACACACGAACCTACGGACGTCACACGAACACAATAACACATGATCATACACGGAAACGAACACACGAATGGACATACTCAGGATATCGGGGAATAAATATAAAATTATAAAAATGCATAAAAAGTCTTTGACGGATAAACAACTTTGTAATGTTAGAATCGATATTACTGATATTATAGAAAATCAAACTAACTTCCTTTAAACACTCTTGGCTCTTCCTGTGTATAAGAAGAGTTTAATCTGATATATTTTTTTTCTAGTAATTGGTGTTATCAGGGGAAGAGATTGTGTCGTTTGTGGTCTGTCATTCAAGGTTGTTTAGTGTTTGAAGCTCGTTAATTCATTATGCTTGTAGCCCCCATCTCTGCATACAACCCTGGTGCTTCTTGCTGTTGATACTCCCACGAAAATAAATTGTCAGATTAACGAAACGAAGATTAAAAAAATTTGTTTTAATTCACGGATTAACCATACTTCACAAAATCTAACTTAACCTATCCTAACCTAATCTAATCATAATTGTGTTTTAAAAAAAGGTTTACAGGCATAGGTAACAAGCTGGTCCTTTAACGGGAGAACCCAAGGCTTCCCAAGCCTCACCTGATGAAATAGAATCACTATACCCAACCTGATCTAATTAAGGACACGTTAGGCTTTGTAAGATAGTTTAGTTTGAAGTGTTGTGAATCTCCGTGGGTGTTATAGATTCACTTGGATACTACATGTGTAAAGTCAGGATATATACAATGTGTGTTGATTTTTCTACCCGTGTGTTAAATATTTTTGTGGGGAGGGGGAGGTATTTTCCTGTCGGTTTCCACTCTAGCTTTCCACCAATGTTATTTCACCCTTCTAGATTTCTATACCCTTTGATCCACCTTACCTAAGAGTGGAATGAGATAAATAGAATTGGTGGAGTGGAATGTCTGTATAATTGATGTCAGGATCCAACTCTGCCCTGGACGACACAGGATTGATCGTCACTGGTGTTGTAAGACTTTACAGAAAGCCGCCTCTTGTGTTGTTCCCACGTATTAAAGAGCGATGAAGGTAAACTGAACAAGCACGCTGGGCAATGCTCGTTGTTGTAGTGGAATAAACACGAAACCCAGTCA